>NC_081413.1:145687848-145726731 GCF_030272615.1 Cryptomeria japonica | reverse complement strand
CAAGGTCTTGCCTTGTAGCGGGATGCAGTGAGTAACTGAGAAGTCCTTACCCCGCAAAGATCAAAAGATTAAGAAAAGTGCATTGTGCGCTAAGCGAGCATAAAGGACTTGAAGGTCCTTTCTATCCCACATAGTCAAGGAAGAGTTTGTTTCACTAAAGGAAGAAAAGATGAAAGAGTAGAGGAAGATTTTCTTGTGGGATAGTGGGAAATTGTTGCAGTCATAATGGGTAAAACCCTCAGAGAGAATCAGTCAGCTTATGCAGCAAGAGAAACACAATGAAAGTAGTAAGAAAACATAACAAGATTACATAAACAGATCATATTATTATTTTAGAACTTCCAACAATCATTCATCTATCATCATATCATCATCAAAGAACATCTTGTAGTTAAATAGTTACATGCAGGTTATCAGTCAGATACAATCCAATCCGGGACTTTGAGAATCAACCAGATCACAATATGTGAATCTCAATCCTTATTCTCAATTATAATTCCTCTTTTCCTACAAATGATTACATAACATCATATTTATACCCACCGGAACATATTTGGGTCGGCCTCATAAGATTACATTTACCAATGTAAGAAAATGAAAAGTGTAATTAGGTCGACCCTAAGAATTAAGAGATCTTTCCAAAAAAAAACAACCAAGAGGTGCGGTTCAGTAGGAAGGTCGACCACATGCCAAAGAACATTGAACAAGACCCGAAATAGATCCACATGCCAATAATCACGCCGGTAAAGAAGGAAAACCAATCGGTAAGCACAAGAACAATCCCGGAACCTAGAAAAAGTCAACTTGAAGCGAAAACTGATTGAAAAGAACCCGAATGAACAAGAAATCTGGAATTAAGTGTTGCTATTATGGATGTGTTGCATTAGTTTTGTCATTGATATCAACACTTATCCTTCTGGAGATCTTTCGTTATGTTGAACCGACTGTAGACACCTAAAATTAATATTTAATTAATTTAAGCCTATCAACATATTTAATTGACTTTAATTGTGTTATCATTATTACTCTCAGAATCAATTAAATCTAATTTAATTAATCCTGTCACTATTGTCCAATAATTAATTTAATAAATTAATTATTCCCCTATTCCTCTAAAGTCCCCTCCAATAATTATTTCCTCTAAACCCACTCAGTTGATTAATTCTAATTAATTAACCTAGTCATGTGATTCCTACAAATCACTTTTTCTAATCTCATTAGCCTAATTAATCCTTCTAGAATCTCCCATAATCATGCTTATCATTATCCATCAATTTTTAATTCCCACTCATGTCACATCAACATTGAGTCTCTCAAAGAAATTCAAATTCCTTTCAATCCCTCAATGCATCTTTATTTTGGAATTTTTAATTCCTCATATTTGAATTTCAAATTTCTCCCCCCTTTTTCCAAGGAATTTTATATTCTTGTTTATTTTCCCAAGGCACCCTTGATCCATGCCTTCTATCTAAAATCAATCTCAGCCCTTCATAATCAAATCAATCTTGGCCCTCCATTGGCCTCATCCAATCTATAAATTGGAGCATATTCTCCTCACAAATAAATCCTCTTCTCATGCATTGTCATGTTGTTTTTTTCTCCTCTTCTTTCTCCAATCTTTCAATTCAAATCCATCCAAAATCCATCACTCAAATCCTATCAAATTCATTATTATTGTTGAGAAAAGGTGATCAATCCACATCCACATCAAGTAGGCAACACATCAAGTGGAGCATCAAGGGTGCATCCTCATCACCCACTTCATCAAGCTCAAACTGAGGGAGAGGTAAAAATAGAAAGGTATAATCTTTGTCTTCATGTTTTTATGTAGTTTTATGCAAGTTTCATGTTTTAATTTCTTTTACTATTTTGTTTGTGCACTAACCACCTATATCCACCTTGCTGGTTTTTCCCCTCTTCATTCTGGCATGCCCGGTGGGACCCATGTCCCTATAAACTAATGTTTTTTGAGTTTTTGTGAAGTTGTGAGATGCAAATTTCAGAACAACACGAGAGACTGCAAATCAACATGACAGACAAACTCCTTCGGTGCATGCATAGGCGCATCTGCACTACCATTTATAACATTTAAATTTTTTTCCCACTCTGTTTAAATTTTTTAAAAATTACTCTATGTCTGTCTGTTTGACGCATGCGCAGGCGCATCAGCACGAGCGAATTCTAACCAGTGCTACTATTTTTTCCAAACTTTCGCCCTGAGCAAAAATTTCATTTTTAAATTTGAATTTCAAAATTAAACCTGCTAATCTGTTATGTCTTTGTTTTCAGGATTTTAGCACGGGCGCAAGCGTATCAGCGCAACTGATCCAGATCAGCATGACAGAGAGGTATAAAATCCTAGTTCAGTCTACGTTAAGTTATCATTCTTTTTTATTATTTTTATTAGCTGCAACGCGTACGCAGGCGTTTTGGTGCCTGTGCACGTGCTTCAATGCAACTGACTGCACTTCAGTGTGTGCGCTGTATATGCAGACCAGTGACTACTAATTTCTTTTTTTTAGTGTTGCAGGTTTTCTCGATCGGCCAAGACCTAGAAAACAAAAAAACCTACTAATCTGAACTATTTTGCAAGTTGCTTAGGAGTTCCACCCAAATATTGTGTCTTCTTTTTTTTAACTAGGCACCTAGATTTAATTAAAGGATAAATGAACTATTGTCTTGTGAGTTTTGTGAAAAGCGTAAAGTTATGAGAGTATGCTCTCATCTAGCTAGACGATAAAAAATCCAGACCCTCCAAGTTTTTCACGTTTGTTGCATGCTTACCCTTAGCGAGCCTGCCCTCCCAACTTGCTCCTTGAGAAAGTAAGAGGGGAATGACCCAAGTGAGTACACCCGAACCTGGGGTTCCCAACTCACTATAATAAATACACCATTGATGATGAAAGGGTCAATGGTTGGGGCTATATGAGAGTTCACTCTCACATTGGGTGCTTAGTAGGATCCTAGAGATCTCAATCACGCTTGTGTGATTACTAAGTTCTTGGTGCTTCGTTGGGCTATGGGCCTCAATTGCACTTGTGCAACTGTGAAGGATAGCTCCTAACGGGAAGCCATATTAAACATCATGGGCATAGTGGCCAAAAACCTTCTAGCCATTGATACAGGAGGTTGGACCTCCGAAGCTGCCCATATTTTTATGGTCCTTAGTAGAGGCACAAAGTTTGCCATGATGAGTTTTCATGGGAATTGATGCTTGGGTGCCCCGGAGAAGTGATTGTCGTGGATGGGAACCAGTGGGGTCAATAATCTAAGTGTCTGCTCTAGGTAAGCATAGTTGGGAAACCAATTGGGATCCAATGACTATTGTCCTTGCCAGCCTTAATAATGTTGTACATGAGCATGAGTGTCTTTGAGTTAAAATTCATTTGATCATTGTGTTTTATTTTCTTGATACTTACTTGCCAAGAGTAGATTAAAAATGCATCATTATCCTCAAACACTTTGCAAAAAACATTTGTCCAAAAGCAAACAATCATCCAAGTCATTATCCACACAAAGTCCAAATTGCGTCAAAACTCCGTCCATCTCATGTTTCATAAGCCCAAGTTGTATAAACATCCTAAGAAGTCAATTCACCGACCTATCAAGAAGAAGAAGCTCACACAAGCACAACTCATTAGGCATCAGAAATTTTGGTATACCAATCATAAACTCTTGCTCAAACATAGGACATTCTTGTGTCATTACCATAATTACGTCCATGCTCATAGCAATAAGTTTGATTCTAGTGATGAACTAAGAGTCTGTGCCCTCCATCAAGATTCAGGTTTGTCTTTTAACACCAACTATCATCAAAATCGAGGTGGTCATGTCTCTTCATACAACTTGCCATCCAAACCAATCATCTATTGAGTCATGTTCATGCCAAAAATAACCTAGTCACCAAATTTCTTCTAATCATTACTATCATCCCTCATCAATCAATCATCTTCAATTTCCTAAGGACTTAGCACATCAAATCAATCACCCTCCATTATCAAGTCAATTTTCAAAATCCAAATCTAATCATCCTTTAATCCAATCTAACCTCACATTAAGGTTGCATGCCTTGTGAAGTTCCATTTAGACCTCATCATTAATCACCTGGCTTTTGTGCTTAAAGAAAAATCCTCTCCAAGTACCTTTTACCTCATCCTTTGAGTCAATCAAGACTCTTGACTTACGCCTTTTCTTTGTTGAGGGTCATTAGTCAACCCTTGGTGGAAAAGAGGATCCTTAATCATCATTCCAAGGTCTAAATTCTACCCAACTTGGTCATTACCTTGCTTGCAGTTTCATCTACCACCTAAGATCCTCGTCCAAGGACTAAGCTGTCAATCCTAATCAAATCCGGGTTCTAATCGAAGAACCCCACCAATCAGCAAAATCCCTTGTCATCAAAGACAAAATCCAAAGAATCCAAAATTCTTTCTAAGTCTTCTCATCAAAAATTTCTTCCTCCAAGCTTTTCTAAGGTTATTCTTGTATGGTCACAACTCGATCTCAAAAGAAAAAGATGGTTGAACAACAATATGGCATGCTGGACATTAGTGTCCTATATGAAGATCCTACAAAAGATCCTACTCAAAGTGGGCAACCTAGCAATGAAGATCAAACCCAAAATCCTAATATGGTTAACCAAGATGAACTCTCTCCGGAAGTGCAAACTTTTCTAGTACACTCTTATAACCAAGAGATGATTGAAAAATTTATCCAGCACAATCCTACTACACTTCTAAAAATCGTCCTTGAAAATGGAGCTCAACTTCCACCTGAATTTGATAAATCTACTCATGGCCAACAACCAAAAGGAGACCTCGCACCCACGTATAATGTTGCACCTGTTATTCAAACTCAATAGATTGCAGCCCCACCAATCATCCAAACTCGATCAATGCCACCTGCGGCACCTCCCCCCATGGTCTCCATCCCACCTTCTTCCTCCTTACCTTTTATACCACTATCAAATTCAATCTCATCTATTCTCCAACATGCCTCTATACCATCTTCTTCCATTCAACCACATATTTCTATCCCACAAACTTCACTTCCTGTCAACAATGTCACCAATTGTATCCTGGCCACACTCAATCCCATCACGATAGTTTGTGGGCTGCAACCAACTATCACTCAAATCCTTGCAACATTGGTCATCACATCTCACATTCCCGCTTCCTCATCATATCAATACATTGGTGGTGGTGCACCTTCCTTGACTCATCCGATTCTAGGGTCAAATACAATCCATCATTATCAAAATCCACAACAAGACCTCATTAAGGAAATTCAAGACATGAAAAATATAATCAAGGACATGAAAGAAGGGACTAATAAGAGGAAACCTTACTTGTTTGAGGAATTTTGTCCTTGTCCTTACGACCCATCTATATCAGTTGCACCTTACCTCCCAGGATTTGAAATCCCTAAATTCACCAAGTATGAAGGCAAAGGAGACCCCTGCGACCATGTCTGGGAATTTCACATCGTATTCCAAGAAGTCTCCTATAGTGACCTATACCTTCGAAGACTCTTCCCCAAGAATCTCACAGGAGATGCCCTGGTATGGTTCTCATCTCTACCATGAGGTTCCATTGTCTCCTTTCCAGACTTGGTAGAGAATTTTGTAGCTCACTATGCCTACAACATGGCTAATGATGTTTCCATGATGGACCTGTGTAACACAAAGCAAAGGCCCGGAGAGACTTTTACCAAATTCCTACAAAGATGGTGACATCTTATCAAGAAATTCCAATCGGACATGCCAAAACAACATCAAATTGAATTATTTCAAAAGAACTTGGTGCCCGAACTTTCAAGACCTCTGACATCTCAATGTATTAAATCCTTCTGAAAATTGACCAATAAGGGCCTCATCCTCGAACGTGTCTTGCTGGAGGAAGGAACCCTGAAACATTACCAAAGATCAACTCAAAGTTATTTCTCTTATCATAATGATAAACCAAAATTCTGGTCTAGAAACAATAACGTAGTCAATGACAGTGTAACTGATGCAAAACGGGTCCAGACCATGGCCGCTCCCCCAAAACCCACCACCACTAATCATTAATTCAACAATCAAAACAATCAAAATCAATCCGAAAAGCCTCACAACAATGTGTCACTCCTCTTGCTAAGCCTATTGAAATGGTGTTTCAAAAACTTGTCCAAGTAGGTGCAGTGGTTTTTCCGATCACTCACCCATTTGATCCTAATCAACCCAAACCTAGGTGGTATAATGAGAATGAATATTGTGAGTATCATCATATCAAGGGACATGATACACGAAAATGTATGAAGCTTAAAATCTACATACAAGATCTCATTGATAGGGGTGAAATTGAAGTAGGAGATGCAAAACCTGGTAATAACAATGAGAAACTTAAAATGTACCAGGAACCCTTCCCGAAACATGATAAGGGAAAAGTCTCATCATCTAATGTAGTGAACTATGACTACACTAATCACATAATCAACTTTGAATCTTTAGTAGGTCACATTGAGCTCACAGACAATCATGTTAATGTCATAACTATCCAAGGATTTAATCCTCCCCCTCCCCAAAGCAGACCCAATCCTGCTAGGATAGTCATTCAAGGCACTATGTCTTCCACCTCCTATTCCCAGAATGACTACAATGTAACCACGCACTGAGGTAAAGTCACCATCCAAGGAGCTCCTTCCCCACTAAACCCCCCACCCATGTCTTCCACCTACCAATATGATCTCCTTGACCAACTTGGGAAGACCCCCACTATAAAGAAATTTTGGAACACAGATCTCCATACTATAACTTCTCAAGACTTCCCCTGTCCATAAAGAAATTTTGGAACAAGCCTTCCTTGAGTCTCGCATTCCCTATAATATCAATGCCACCCAATTCCAAGCTCTCATTGAAAACCTTGCTGCCCAGCAACACCTTGTATTCACCTCCAATGATGCTCCTATAGATGAAGACCACAATAAACCTTTGCACATCGAAGCCCTTATCCATAAGCACAAGGTCAAACAAATTTTGATAGACGGTAGATCCGAACACAATCTATGTACATACAAGTTAATAAAACAATTGGGACTTTTTTGAGGACCTGGTAGACACATCAGGAAAGATAACAATAAAAGCATATGATGATGCAAAAAGAGTTTTGAAGGGCATGATCTCCCCTACAACATTCTCCTCGGTTGGCCATGGATTCACTCCTTGCAAGATGTACCCTCCACTTACCATGAATGCATCAAATTCCCCTTCAATGGAAGAGAGATCACTATGAAAGGTGATCCACAACCTTTTTAATATTGCAAACTCTTAGAGGAGAAACATCCATATCATTGCCCACTAAATAGACCCTCTCCAATACCTCCATCTAACACATCAAATGTTGCCTCCACCTCATCCCAACCAGACACACAAATTAAGATCTTGGATAATGGTTGTGGATCTAATACAAATTGGATGATGTATTATTAATAGGCAACCTCTCCCTCTCTCCTAAGTCATTTGGCAAACCAAAAGAGCTCAAAAAAGATAAAAAATTGGTCATACAATACAAAAATACCACCTTCCACCAATGAGGCCCACTTGATGAGGAGAGCCTTGATGTAGATGTCTCTTCATGGTTGTACCAGGAAGAAGATGAATATCTAGCAAAAATATCTAAAAAAATGTATCCAAAAGCATCAGCTATAGTTGAAAAAATGGGTTACAAAGGACATGGCTTGGGACCAAAGGAGAAAGGAACAAAAGCACCCATAAATCCTATCTCCTACAAGTACAAAAGAGGCTTGGGGTACACCCTGGTGCCTAAGATTACTATCACTGGTGCCCCTTCAAGTCCTTCTTTGGATATCGAAAGCACTGATGAAGAGGAGTTCCACGAAATGCCTTATGAATACGAAAATTATATCTTCTTTGACACTCACGTCAATGACATCACCCCCATGACCACTCCCACTTCACACGAGCTCATCTTGTCCATCCTGAACTCATAGACTGGGGCCAACGAGACAAACCCACTTTAGATATCTGCACCGATGATAATGCTCTCATTACTCTCCTGACGATGCGAAATATGGAAGATTGTAACAAAGTAGAGGGTATTCAACTACACAAAAATGGATACTTTGGTAGTCAGATTAATGCCCTTAGTCACAAAAAAGATAATCAAGGCAAAAAACATGATTCCCTAGGTAAAAACCTCTGTGAGGCACCTTTGGATGAGCAAAAAATTAAAACAAAGGACTTATCTGAAAGTTAAAACCTATAAAAGGCACTTGACGATGAGGGACTTGACCTCCCTACCATTGGTTACCTTCCACAAGATAGATCAAATTTGCTGATAGAAGAAACAAACAGTATCAACATGGGCACCAAAGTCATTCCAAAGAATGTTCTCATTTCCAAGTCCCTCACAGAAAAAGAGAAATAAGACTTCATCAACTTCCTTATAGAGGTAAAAATCAATTTCACATGGTCCTATGTCGATATGCCAGGTTTGGATCCTACCTTGGTGGTTCACAATCTCGCTGTTCGCCCAGATGCAAAACTTGTAAAACAAAATTTGTGCAAAATGCACACGCATATTGCACTCCTAGTCAAAGCAGAACTCCAAAAGATGTTGGACGCAAAATTCATCAAACCAATAGACTATGTTGAATGGGTCTCTAACATTGTACCTGTCGGCAAACCCATTGGGGGCATCCACATCTGTACTGATTTCCGAGATCTAAATAAAGCTTATCCTAAAGATGATTTCCCGCTCCCCAACATAGATATGATTATAGATCTCACAATAGGACATGAGATGCTGTCACTTATGGATGGATTTTCTTGATATAACCAAATCAGGATTGCAGACGAAGATCAACATAAAACTTCATTCACGATACCATGGGGGACTTTCTGTTACCGGGTCATGCCTTCTGGCCTCAAAAATGCTGGAGCTACATATCAGCGTGCCATGACAATAATTTTTCATGACCTCTTGCGTAAAATTATGGAGGACTATGGATGATCTGCTAGGCAAATCCAAGACAAGACAGGAACACATCCCTATCCTAAGGCAGATCTTTGAAAGATTGGAAAAATACAAATTGCGCCTGAATCCCAAGAGGTGTGTTTTTGGGATCACATCGAGAAAACTATTAGGTTTCATTGTTTCCAACAGAGGCATCGAGGTTCATCCTACAAAGGTAAAAGCTATCATCGAAATGCCTCCACCGAAAACTCTTAGACAACTGTGCAATCTTTAGGGAAAACTCCAATCTGTTAGATGCTTTATTTCACAACTGGCAGATAAGTGCCATCCATTTGCACACCTATTGTGCAAAGACACGAAATTCAAATGGGATTGCTTGTGTCAAAAGGCCTTTGAAAAACTAAAATAATATCTGGCATCACCTCTAGTGTTGATGCCTCCTACTCCTGGAAAACCTCTTATTTTGTACATATGTGCTACTACAGTGGCATTGGGAGCATTGCTGGCTCAAACAGATGATCAAGGGAAGGAAAATGCCATTTACTACATCAGTCGGACACTAGTAGGGTATGAACTCAATTATACCCCCATTGAAAGAGCATGTATGGCATTGGTATTTAGCACACAAAAACTCTGACACTATATGCTAAACAACAAAACAAAACTAATTGCTAAGATTGACCCGCTTAAATATCTCTTATCAAAAGCTACCCTCATTGGCAGAACTGCTAAATGGGTCATGCTCTTAAGTGAGTTTGATATTGAATATGTAGATAGAAAGGCAATCAAGGGACAATTCATCGTAGACCAGTTGGCGGACGCTCCACTTCCAGGTGACCATCCTATTCTCACAAAGTTACCGGATGAATTCATTATGATTGTTACCACATCCTCCACATGGAAATTATACTTTGATGGCTCTTGCACCCAAAATGGATTGAGGGTAGGAATATTACTGATCGTACCTCAAGGAGATGGTATCCCGAAGTCATACAAGATAGATTTTGCATGTACCAACAACATCGCAAAATATGAGGCACTCATGTAATGCTCCGCTAGGAAACCCTGAAGGGATAAAGCTAAAACACACAAATGGAGTGCAAATATATATGTATATTTTTAATAAGACACGACATTAAGATACATTGAGCTATCTAAAGCTTTGATAACATAGTGGAAGACTAAACAAACCTAAGGAGTTTCCCAACATGATTACGTAACTTAACACCTAACTCAATTCGCGACATTTGATCCAATTAAGCAAGTTATCTTAATTACATGTTATTACTTAAAACATGGATATAATTTGTTTAGTAAATTAAAAGTATAAATAATAGGACGCGTTCATCCATTAAGGTTGAAGATGAGACTAACATGAGGAAATTTACCCATTCAAGTTAAAACATAGATAACATGTGGAGGTTCATCCATTAGAGTTAAAATATAGGTAACTTAATGAAGTTTATCCGTTAGAGTTAAAATTAGATAACGTGATGAGTTCATCCATTATAGTTAGAATATAGCTAATAAGACAAAGTTCACATATTAAGGTTAAAATGTAAATAACATAATGAAGTTCATCCCTTAGGGTTAAAATATAGATAACTTGATGAGTACATCCATTATAGTTAAAATAAAGCTAATATGATGAAGTTCATTTACTAAGATTAAAATGTAAATAACTAAATGAGTTCATCCATTTTAGTTATAATATAGCTATTATGATGGAGTTCATTTATCAAGGTTAAAATTTAATTAACTAAATGAGTTCATCCATTTGAATTACAATTTAGGTAATATGACGAGTTCATCCAACAATGGTTATCCAATCATTACATTCAATTTTACCTTAAATTCATGCCATGCATCTTGTTCCAAAGCGCACTATAATTTCATCATAACTAATGAGGTATTTTCATGCATACTTATTTTCATTAGCATTAATAGAATACTTTCCTTCAAGATCCAATTTATTGCATTTAAGAGATGACTACATACATGTCTTACGATAAATCTCATCTAATCCACTTATACATTCTATCAAAATGCCATCCACACATACTATCCCTAAACAGGAAACATAAGGACAAAAGCATCACATAACACCAAATTGATATCAGAGTTCACCCCTAAAGGGCTACATCTTCGGGTCTGCTCAACTGCAAGACCCCTCTGATCATTTAATTAAGTTAAGGGTACATAAGGTTCACATCATTTACAATCCTGCCATCAAGGCGAACACAACCAATATATAAACGACCACATTGGTCATAAATACATAGATGATCCCTACATAGAAACAGATCTAGCTAAACATATTAAAAGCAAATACAAAGGTCCATTGCCTGATGGTACTCTAACTAAAGACCCGACTAGCTATGGTCAACCACAAATCAACACACTACTCCCGCATTAAAGGACAAGACCAATATAACATCATCACAAGACAATAGCCCTCGTGAACATCCCTTGTTGTGTAAGGTGTTTATCCTCCAAGAGATGATCACCACTCATAGGTAGGTAGTGGATCCTAGCTGTCTCATAGCCTCACATACCCCCATCCTCAAGATTCCCTACGTCTACTTCCTCATATACACTCAACCAAGACCATCTCTTAAGTTCTTGGAGAGAAATTCACATTTCAACACAAGACCAGCATACGAAAACAACAAGGATAAACTAGTTTAGCCACCAAAGTACAGAAGAATAAAGATAATAATTATCAATTCCTGCAGTAAGGCAAGAAAATAATTCTAGAATTGCAACATCAAATAAAGTAAGCAAAAGATCGCAAGATCATGGCTAAACCTTCAAGGTCAAAATAAAATGAATTACTGGCCCACAAGGAAATAAATAAATAATTAAAAAAAATATCATAAGTGCACATAACATCACTATGTGACTAGCATCTAGCCACCAACGAGGAAGGATGGAACAATTGTCTAGCTATCACAGTAGCTCATCATGTGGTGTGGCCTAGTCATACATCTACATGGCATGGTAGTGTGCACCTCAACATCACCCCACATCACGTTGTCACGCAGCATGGCTCTACCCTAAACCTATCAGTAGGCCGCATGGCAATGTCTACTACATCCCGCATCGTGTCTCAGCATGGCATGGCAATACTCCAAGCAGAAAGGGCATGCAATGGACGTATCCCGCATGGCAGTGTACCTCATGGAAAAGGACATGCACAGGTCACATCCCGCATAGTGACGTACCTCTCAGGATACTCGTCGTAAGCTAGAGGTATACATGGCTAAGGTCTACCCACAAGCCTAACAACGCTAGTCAATTGGCAGCATCATGTGAAAAATAACATACCTTTCATGAAGACAAGGCAAAATATCCTCCAATAAAACCATCATTCTTCTCAAGAACTAACATCAATATGATCAAATAAAGAATAAGAATAGGCTAGTACACATGAACCTTATAAATCAGTTCATCACAAGGGAAAGTATTGAGTACACCTATAATACAGTTTCATTACATAACTATATTTTTCCTTGAAATAGAGAAGCTAAATTCGCTTTGCATCGACATTACTCGTACACCGTTCCATACTATTCAAGGAATGGTGACTTCTAATACTACCCCTTCACATACTGACTTATCAACAACTCGTGGGTTGGTACTCAGTAAGGAAAAAAATAAGCAACATCACATAAACAATATGGTTTCCCATAATCATAAGTAAACATATCCTCCATGGTTGATTACTTCACCATCCCATGGGCACACATAGCAAGCATGGGTTTCTTACAATACACAAGGAATAGCACCATTACTAGTTTAGTCACATTTACGGGGAGTACTTTTCAGTACACTATCATCTACTCAAGGAAGGTTTTAATTATGCTTTCCACATGAATCACTAAATAAATTTTACTCTAGATACAAGTACTGAAATTCTTAACATTTCAAAATTACATAAGGAAATATCGTCATTCCTATATCCTTCTCTAATTCCACTAAGCATTTATATTCACATTACTAACTATGCAACTTTCTTTTCCAAAACGAAAAACTTTCATCTTCCAATTAGAAGCCAAAAGCAAACATACAATTTCATATGCGTTATAAAAATTCCTTTTAAAACAATGCATCCTTAGTAGAATTTCTAAAAATCTTATGATTTAGGCAAAGAGAAGGGAAAGCGAGTTTGATAATCAAACTATTTCCTACAAAGGCACAAGATTAACAAGATCACACTATATACTAAAATTTATCACTATGTCTATCATTTTAATTGCACGGTTTTCATTTCGCTACCATTTTTAGGAGGATGCCAAACAACCTAACATGACATTTCCAATTATTATGGTTGCACAAAATGTTCTAGTTTTGTAAACAACAGATATCAAAATAGGTAATCTTATCGATAATGCAAGACCTTTTGAGAACACTCAGTATTCTTAGTTCAAACAAAACGTTAAAAAAATCTACAATCTACCATTGAAAATTCAAGGTACGGTAAGAAGATAAGCGAGGAGCTATCAACTAAATAATACACATTTATGAATACACAACAAACAAGCTTTTCATTCGTACTTTCTAAACATAATAAGGAAACTACATATATCCAAAAGCAAGTTCAATGGAGCATTTCTAAAATAGATCCTCAATCAAACCGGTTTAAAGAAGCACATAAAACAATCTTTCATGGAACACATTAATACACTCTTGAAGCTACTATAACATGTGAAATCTTTTAGGTACTTCTTTTACAAACAAAGCAATTTCACATAATTCAACTATTCGCATATTAATGCACCTTACTTAAGATAGAATTTAATTATGTTACTCCTACGAAACACATGGAGAATTCTTTAATGTAAACATACATTTTTTTCTCAATAACCAATATGAACTTTCATCCAAAGCCCTTTTATAATCTAAAAACACATAAGCGTTATAAGCTCACACAAGGGCTCAATAAGTCGCAACATTCTCTCGCAAATGAAAACTCAAATAAAAGACAATTACACATATCAAAAACATTTTAAATTTCCAGAGAGAGAGAGGAGGGAGGCTGATAATCATTCAATTCGCTAATAGAAAGCATTCAATATCTACCACACTAGTCCTTCATGCAAACAACACTAAGCTAGATCATAACTATAACAAGCACATTTTGTGCTTTTAGATTCAGGACAACACTAACCAACCCAAATGGATTAGTCAAAAGAGTACAACAAATCAAAAAGGAAGGTGCATACCACTCTCTTTCAGAATATGAGTAATCGTAGACCAAGACATCAATAAGAAAACAAAGCACGTATAATCACTCCAAAGCACCGACATCAAGAAGGTGAGAACACGGTGTGAACACACATGTTACACACAAGCTAAGGTCTGCTCAATCACACTCATACAACAAGGAGGACAAGAATACAACATAAGGTCGATACACCTCACACCAACTAAGGGAACAAGCAAAATTGGAGATCCCAGTGTTGCAACATGGGCTCTGAAACCAAATGTAATGCCCCGCCAAGAAACCTCGAAGGGATAAAGCTAAAACACACAAATGGAGTGCAAATATATATATATATATATAAGACAAAACATTAAGATACATTGAGTTATCTAAATCTTTGATAACATCGCAGAAGACTAAACAAACCTAAGGAGTTTCCCAATGTGATTACATAACTTAACACCTAACTCAATTTGTGACATTTGATCCAATTAAGCATGTTATCTTAATTACTTGTTATTACTTAAAACATGGATATAATTTGTTTAGTAAATTAAAAGTATAGATAATAGGACACGTTCATCCATTAAGATTCAAGATGAGACTAACATGAGGAAATTTACCCATTAAAGTTAAAACATAGATAACATGTGGAGGTTCATCCATTAGAGCTAAAATATATGTAACTTAAAGAAGTTTATCCATTAGAGTTAAAATTAGATAACGTGACGAGTTCATCCGTTATAGTTAAAATATAGCTAATAAGACGAAGTTCACATATTAAGGTTAAAATGTAAATAACATAATAAAGTTCATCCCTTAGGGTTAAAATATAGATAACTTGATGAGTACATCCATTATAGTTAAAATAAAGCTAATATGATGAAGTTCATTTACTAAGATTAAAATGTAAATAACTAAATGAGTTCATCCATTTTAGTTATAATATAGCTATTATTATGGAGTTCGTTTATCAAGGTTAAAATGTAAATAAATAAATGAGTTCAACCATTTGAATTACGATTTAGGTAATAGGACGAGTTCATCTAACAATGGTTATCCATTCATTACGTTCAATTTTACCTTAAATTCATGCCATGCAACTTGTTCCAAAGCGCACTATAATTTCATCATAACTAATGAGGTCTTTTCATGCATACTTATTTTCATTAGCATTAACAGAATACATTCCTTCAAGATCCAATTTATTGCATTTAAGAGATGACTGCATACATGCCTTACGATAAATCTCATCTAATCCACTTATACATTCTATCAAAATGCCATCCATACATACTATCCCTAAACAAGAAACATAAGGATAAAAGCATCGCATAACACCAAATTGATATCGGAGTTCACCCCTAAAGGGCTACATTTTTGGGTTTGCTCAACTACAAGACCCCTCTGATCATTTAATTAAGTTAAGGGTACATAAGATTCACATCATTTACAATCCTACAATCAAGGTGAACACAACCAATATACAAATGACCACATCGGTCAATAAATACATAGATGATCCCTACATAGAAACGGATCCAGCTGAACATATTAAAAGCAAACACAAAGGTCCATTGCCTGACGGTACTCTAACTAAAGACCCGACCAGCTATGGTCAACCACAAATCAACACACTACTCCCGCATTAAAGGACAAGACCAATAATAACATCATTACAAAGCAACAGCTGAACTAGAGACCATTGATATAAACAGGTACCCCAAATCAACCAAATGATAGGGTCCAAACAAACATATCAAGTTTTGTCAATACTTAAGCAAAAGTGAGTATATAAATTAAACTTGCAGCATTAACTGGTAGAGGCAATCTTTTCCCATATTGATTTAAACACTAAATGTCGATCAAGTTTTCTAAATGATCTGAGTTCTCAAATACAATAACAGAATTCAAGGTAAATTCAATACCACAATTGCACTAGTACAATCTTGCATATTTCCCAATTCAGAGAAAATATAAATTAATAATTTATTATACTAAATAAAAATTTCATTTACTTGCCAAATTTTCCTAACGATACTTTATTTAATTCCTAATATTTCCAATAGTATATTATTTAAGTTTCCAAAATACCCAATGATATAATATTCCTATTTTCCAATTGCCCAAAATAATTATTAACTAGTACATATTTATTAACCCTTGGATAATAACATATAACCATTAATAATTTACTAATGCACAATTCCAAATTAAAAAATTAATTAATATATATTTATATTAATCCTCATTAATAAAATATATATATTAAAAATAATTTAATAGTACACCGCTTTCAAAATAATTATTATTTAATACATATTTATTAATCCTCATTAATAAACTATATATTAATAATAATTAATAATAAAAGAAAATAAATAAAAAACTATTAAAAAAAAGTTTTAGATGTCATAGGTTTTATTTTATTTTATTATTTTTTTTGTTTTAAAAAAAAATTTAAAAAATCTGGGGGGACCACTACGGGGCCCACCTCCCATCACGGGAGAGGTGGGAAGCCCCGCAACCTCCCCCGCGGCCACCACTCGCAAGGGCTCCTACGGCCGCCGTGGATGCAAGTCTCTGCAGACGTAGACGCGGGTCCCTGCGGGTGCAGACAAATGTCTCTGTGGTTGTAGGCGCTGGTCACTTTGGAACCCGCGGGGAGGAGGGGAAGGGAGGCAGCGTGAGTCAAGCCTTGGCTCCTCCGCCCGCCAAACCGTAGCCCCAAACAAATTTTCATTTTCTTTTTTCTTTTCATTTGATTTTAAATCAAATCGATAACCCCCTAAAAAAATAAAATAATAATATTTAAAACCCCCAAGTAAAAAAATAGACTTAGAAATTTTTTGAGACAAACATAGAATGGATTCAACCATTCTTGAACAACATTTTCATTCCCAGGCAACCCATTTTGGCAAAATTTCACCAGCATAACCTCTCAAGGTAGAATTAGAGAATCTACTTAATCTACAAGCATGAACTCCAAATAATTTAACAATCTTTCCACAATACAAAACAATGCAAACCAATTTTTAGACTCAAATATGAGAATATTCATGGATTTTTAAACTAGCATTTCATGAAGAACAACCAAACACAATTTTTGATTTAACAACGAAATAAAAAGGTAAACAAGAATCCTACCTCTTTTAGCATTCCTGGCAAGATTTTGAAGAAGAGCCCAACCTGCAGCTGTAGAAATTATTCCTTCCCAAAATCCCTAATTTTCTCCATCCAAAAATATTTTTTTGCCCAAAAAAATCAACAAAACAAAAATATTTTCCAACCGAGGTTAAATGGAATAAAATTTGATCTAATCTCCTAATTTCGAATTTAAACACTTTAAAAATAAAAAATGAAAAAAAATCTTTCTTTTCAACTATTCAAATAATCTAACTTGCTTTTCTAGTTAAAATTAAAACACTTCTCTCTCATTTAATTTTAATTTTCTCAATATTAACAATGCTAACATTTATATTTCGCAATATTGATGAGGGTAAAATATTTTAATTAAATTAAATTCCCATAATCAATCTTTCACACTATATCAAATATATATATATATATATATATATATATATATATATATATATATATATATATATATATATATATATATATATATATATATATATATATATATATATATATATATATATATATATATATATATATATATAACTTGCTTTTCTAATAAAAATTGATTTTCTTAGATAATTAAATTTAACCTTTCTATTTCAAAAAACAAAAAGGGATTAAATTATTTCTATTTCGAATAACTTTAAATCTTCCCTTTTCAAAATGCATAAACTAAATAAATTCACGATTTTAAATTAACCATTAAATTAAACTTTCTACAACATGAATAGAGTGATCTTTTTAATTAATGATTAATCACATAAAAGAAACCTATTTATTTTAATTCCTCAATTACTAATGTGTAAATGAACACATTAAATCGAATTAAATACTTAAACTTGCTACAAACATAAATAGAGCGATCTTTTTAATTAATGATTAATCACATAAAAGAAACCTATTTATTTTAAATTCCTCAATTTACTAATGCGTAAATGAACACATTAAATCAAATTAAATACTTAGGATAAAATACTCAATTTTTACCACATGCAAGGCACGCAACCCAAGAAAGCCAACCAAATACACGACCCGCAAACCCAAACGAAAAGGGAAACTGACGGACCACAGGTGGCACTCACTTGGGTATGACTAGGGTAAAATGAGGGTTTTACGACCGCCTAACCCAAATTCTAAGGGCGAAAGAGGTATACTCAACCCTACGAATCTAGGTGAAGATGAATCTCGCACCATGACGGTACTGTACCTGCAATCTCCTGCAACCAAGAGTCACACAAGCGCGCACACACACACACACACATTTAATGAAGGTGTTAGCTCGAGATCAATAACAAGAATTAGGGAAACAATTAAACTTACATAAGAATCAATGTGAAAGCACATTAACAGGTACGCACAATAATCAAAATATCTGATTACAACATTACATCATAGTAAATCAACCATTCAAACCGGTTTTACAAAGATGACTAGGGTAGGGGCACTACAACTCATTACAGGATTGTGCTTGGCTATCCACTAGAAAATAAGGGAATTAAAAGTCTATGGTGATTCCCAGCTTGTGATAAAACAGGTCAATGATGAATACCAAACAAAAGATGGAAAACTCCTTCCCTACCATAACATGGTTGAAGATCTTAAGCAACACTTCATGACAATCAAGTTTGATCAAGTCCCACAAACAAACAATAGGGCAACAGATGCAATGGCCACCATCGGCTCCCTCCTTCAGATGCCAACACATAGTCAAAAGTGTGAGTTCTTGGTTGAGCAACTATTTATACCAGCATATGACCTACCAGAGTCTGAAATGGTGTGTGTACTCATTGGTCCTGAGTCCCCTTAGTACCAAGAAACCTTCACTTTCCTAAAAGACAACACCATTCCCCCACACCTCACTAAAAACCAACAACAAACCTTCATTCGCTGATGTGCTCATTACACCATCCGTGGAGACACCCTATTCAGAAGACATTTTTATGGTTCCCTCCTAAGGTGTTTAGATAAACAAGAGGTAGAATAGGAATTATGCGAAGTACACGAGGGCATCTGTGGGGCACACTCAAGTGGGCTCACCTTGGCTAAAAAGCTTTTGAGGATAGGATATTATTGGCCTAAAATGGAAGTAGATGCATATAACTATGTGAAGAAATGTATCCCTTGCCAGCAACATGGCGACAAGATTCATGAACCATCACAAGAATTGCAGCCATTCATTACACCCTAGACCTTCTCAAAGTGGGGACTCGATCTCATTGGGAAAATCCACCCTTCATCCTCCAACAAACATAAATTCATTATCACCACGACTGAGTATTTCACCAAGTGGGTAGAGGCTATCCCTCTTACTTTTACCACTGGTAAGAAGATATCCAAATTCATTCTCAACTATCTGATCTGTCGATATGGCATTCCAAAAGTTATCATTACAGATAATGGGAGACAATTTAAAAATTAGGATGTCAAAGAACTTTGCCAAAAACTCAACATCCAACATCACTTCTCCACCCCATATTACCCTCAAGGCAATGGTCAAGCTGAGGCTTCTAATAAAACCCTAATCAAAATCCTAAAAAAGATAGTCAATGAAGTTGGTCGTGATTGGCATCTCCAAATCCATCCTTCTTTGTGGGCCTAACACACCCCCAAAGGCGCCACTCCTTAATCCCTGGTCTTTGGCTTCAAATCCATCCGCACCTCCACAGATCGAGATCCCCTCTCTAAGGGTATCACTGTAAAATATCCTACGAGATGAAGAATACAGAACTGCCTGCTTACAAGAGCTAGAATTGTTAGATGAAAGGTGCCTCAAGTCCTTGAATCATCTCTAGGTATATCAGAACTGTCTGTGCATGAGTTATCACAAAAAAGTCAGAACCCAAGAATTCCAAATTGGTGATCTTGTCCTCATGGAGAATCAGAAAAACCTTCAAGAAAGAGAAAAGAAAGGCAAGTTTGAGCCTAACTGGCTCGGGCCATATGTAATCACAACAAAATATGGATTAGGAGCTTATCAGTTGGCTACTCCCGAAGGTTATCCTTTGGATGACCCAATGAATATCATGCACCTAAAAAGATTTTATGCCTAGTCCTCTGAAAGTCTTAAATTGTCAAAACATCAAAAAAATAAAAAAATAAAGAAAAATATATAAAAAAATGAGAAAAAGATCCTGAAAAAAAATCATCACTTTGGTGAGAACCTAGCAAACATGCACCCTGTGACACCCAAAAAAAAAAACATTCAAAAAAATAAGAAAAAAAAACAAAAACTAGAAAAAAGTAAAGAAAAATCATTTCATCCAATGGTGAAAACCACTTCTTGTGGTGCCATGGGTAAGTACCATGATGAAAACTTGGCAAACAAGCATTGTGTGTAATCCTCTCATCTCCTTGCACTCTACACTTGGGGGCAAGCTTCATCCATACAATCCTCCCATCCATCTATAGCATATCTAAGTCCATTCTCCTTTCCTATCTTTGATCTGCACTATCCTATCCATATCCTCCATCTCATATCCCTCATCCTATCAAAATAAATCCTCCATTCCTATCTTTCAACTTGATCATATAAGAGTCAAAATAATGTATATGCATGTATGTTTCGGAGCACACAAGCCTTAATCCTGTTGGCATTTTGGAATTGTTGATATGGTTTTGTCATTGATGTCAACACCTGTCATCGCTTGTCAACACTTATCAGCACTTGGAGATTTTGGTTATGTTCACCGACAAGTCAGAGACTTATGCACAGTCATCGGTATTTGGTTCACCGGCAGATTATATTGTTCATCGACACTTCGAATGACTTGGCGACTACTTGGTTATGTCAAAGACATTATTCGATCACTTGGTTTTGGTGATTTGGTTAATTGTTTATTCGGGTTTGTATATTTGTTGTTACTAGAAAATACGTCTAGGATATGCACCGATAGGTATATTTATTCTAGATTAGCACGACACGATATGAAAATGATTTATTATTATTATAAATGCATTGAGATGACATCATGCATTGGATATTGATTTATTTGTAATTGATTTTATTGTAATATCTTTTAGTGTGCTGACCTATTCAATTGGCCTTAGGTTATGTTATAAATGTAAGATCTCATTTGTGAGACAAATGTGTGAATGCGAAAAGGATTGCAATAAGGTATATGCAAAAATAAGAAAACCTCTACACACAAACATCATTTGAAGGTTGAAGGAAGGATTTTGTGAAGGCAATCAAAACTAAACCGGTACTAAATCCAGCATATGAAGATGCTATTGTATGCAGTACATTATCATTGGATTTGACCATCCAATTGTAGTTAGTGTGACTCTCATTTTGTGTTTGAGCAGTGAGCTCTAGGCAGCTGGCCTTTCTGCATGTGTAGAATCCATATTGTACACATACTATCTACACTAGTATCATTTGATTGTGGGTAAGGCTTCGCACCATGGTTTTTCCCCTTACAGGATTTCCATGTACAAATATTTGTGTTATGTGTTGTGGATGTTATTGTCTTTCTGTTTCATGCATTAATCTTTACCGGTACTACAATTAACTGTTAAGACTGTCTACCAACATAAAGTTTGGTTTACCGGTATTAAGCATTAAGTTTTGGTTAAGTTAATTTTGGTTGAATTTATTAGACAACTTATTCACTCCCCCCTCTCAGTTGTCTCTGGGACCTAACAATTGGTATCAGAGCATAGTCCTCTTTTTGCAGAAGTTTAACAACTTGAGGAGATCCAATGTCCTCTAACTATTTCAAGAAGGACAGTCTGAAACTTGATGGAACTAACTATGGCATATGGAAGATCTAGATGGAGACACATTTGAATTGCATTGGAAAGGACATATGGGATGTTATAGAGAATGGCTATACTGCTCATACGCAAGGTTAACCTATTCCACCTAACTTGGCTAAAGATGAGAAAAATGATTGCAAAGCAAGAGAAACACTTTTGAGTGCATTGTCAGATCAGCAAGTCATGGGATTGTCAGATAGATCTACTGCTAAAGCTATTTGGGACAAACTGGAAACATTGAATGAAGGAGATTCCACAGTCAAAATTGCAAAACTTGAATGCTTCCGGGTCAGGTATGAAAGTCTGAAAATGGAAGAAGAAGAAATAATTTCTGCTTTTATAGAAAAAGTAAATGAAATTGTTTTGGGTATACAATGTTGTGGAGGAACCTTAAGTGAAGATGAGATTGTTTCTAAATTTTTAAGAGCTTTGCTACCGACATATAAAATGAAAGTTACTGCTATAAATGAATTAAGAACAATGCCTAATGTATCAGTATCTAGAGACATCTTGGTTGGAAAACTTTCAGCTTTTGAGCTTGAGGAATTTGGTCATGTTACTACTATCAAGACAGATCTAGCTTTCAAGGCATCATCATCATCATCATTTGATAAATCTGATTGGAAACCCTTCTATGCAATAGAACTTGAAGAACTTGAAGTTAGGAAAATGCCTAAAGGTCCAATTGGAAGTAAGTATGAAGGTAAAACACCCTTTAAATGTTTTAACTGTAATAAGATTGGTCATATGGCTTCTAGATGCCCTGATAGACACGCAAGATTAAGAGAAGAAGCTAAAAGAACATATAAGCCTAACCCTAACTATTAGAAATACAAGTTTAAGAGGAATAGAAACAAATCTTATTATTATGTTGATGAAGGAGTTACTGAAGATTCTGATGAGGATCCGACAGACAATGGATGGGCTTTTGTTCCTATAATAGAAGATCAACCGACACCTACAGTTCAAATGGTAGAGGAGGCCCTGACAACTAAAGTTGAAGATAAGGTTGAATGGATTATTGATTCAGGATGTTCACATCATATGACTAGTGATAAGAGTAAATTCTTAACCTTTCAGGATTACAATGGAGGTCTAGTAAGATTTGGAAATGATAAAGCTTGTTTGATCAAAGGAAAAGGCACTATATCTTTTGATGGTAAGAATAATACTGATAATGTTTACTATGTTGAAGGTTTGAAGCATAATCTTTTGAGTGTTGGTAAATTAGTTGAGAAAGGATTTCAATTACAATTCAAGAATGGTAAATGTAAAATCTTAAATAGAACTGGTTTGGAAATTGCAACCAGTAATCAGACTAGAGGTAATATATTTCATTTGAACAACAATGAGAAAGCATGTTTGAATGCACATATTGATGAAAGTTGGTTATGGCATAAGAGACTTTGTCATGTAAATTTTGATTGCATTGTGAAAATCAGTACTACCAAGGTGGTAAGAGATTTACCTAAGATTGTTAAACCTCACAATCTAGTATGTAAGGAATGTCAATTTGGAAAGCAAGTTAGAGAAACTTTCAAGAGTATTCTAGAAAAGTCTAACAGTATTCTTGATTTTATTCATACTAATTTATGTGGTCTAGCAAGAACTAGAAGTATACAAGGAGATAGGTATTTTATGCTAATCATTGATGACTATTCTAGAATGTGTTGGGTTACTTTTCTCAGAGAGAAATCTAAAGCATTTGGGAAATTCAAACTATTCAAGGTGATGGTAGAAAATGAAACCGACAAGAAAATCAAATGTTTGAGATTAGATCAAGGAGGTGAATTCACATCTAAGGAATTTAATACATTATATGAAGTGAATGGGATTAGAAGACAATTATGAACACCCGAACACCCCAGCAGAATGGAGTTGTGGAAAGGAAAAACAAAACTATCTTGGATGCAGCTAGAAGTATGATATTTGAAGCAAATCTACCTCATAAATATTGGAGAGAAGCGATCAATACAATAGTTTATACATTCAACAGAGTTCACATAAGAGGTGAAACCAGTAAGACCCCACATGAACTATGGCTTGGTAATACTCCTACTCTTCAATATTTCAAAATATTTGGAAGTAAATGCTATATTAGAAGAGATGATTATATTGGCAAATTTGATCCTAGAAGTGATGAAGGAATATTTCTTTGTTATTCATCTAAGAGAAAGGCATATAGATGTTTTAACAAGAGATTACAGAAAATTGTTGATGTTAGGGTTTCAAGCAGATCCGAAGCAAATATGAAATAACAATTATATGGGTTACGTCACAATAAACGTGGTTCACCTATAATGGGTTATGTCCACCATACACAGTCGTCCAATCTTTCTTATTATCTAGCAAAAATAGTACATCAACCTCACAATGCCTTAAGCATCCCAACCGCTTATAACATGCATTTTTAGGGTACCAAACAAAGTCAGCCTTTTTAGGGTTTTATTACAATGTCGATTTTCATCAACAAAAAACAATGCTGAATGTATAGTGCTTTGTTGATCAATCGCCACATATCAATAGTTGAGAATGCAAATGTGAAGATTGATAAAAAATTTAGAGGAAATTCAGGGAACACAAACTCTAAACCAACAATAGAGATAATCACAAATGAACCTACTATGAATACACTGGTACAGAATGGCGATCCATTTACACTAGCATCATCTGGAGGTACAACAATCACTGAAGAACATCAACAATTAAAAACACCCCAGTACGTAAGATTGAATCATTTTGAAGATCGGATAATTGGAAACAAATTTCAAGGAGTTATGACTAGAGGAAGATTGGAAAATGAAGAGGTATGTCTTATTTCTCAAATTGAACCTACATCAATTAATGAGGCATGTGAAGATAAATATTGGATTAGAGCTATGGAAGATGAATTGGAACAAATTGAAAGGAATAACACCTGGTCATTAGTTTCCCGACCTAAAGACAAAAATGTAATTGGAACTAAATGGCTTTTCAGAAATAAACTTAATGAAGATGGAAAGGTAATAAAAAACAAAGCAAGATTGGTGTGTAAGGGATATTCACAGAAAGAAGGAATTGATTACAATGGAACCTTTGCACTGGTAGCTAAAATCGAGGCAGTCAGACTTTTATTGGGCGCTTATGTAGCACACAAGAACTATAACATATATCAAATGGATGTTAAATGTGCATTTCTGAATGGAGATCTAGAAGATGAAGTTTATATTGAACAACCTGATGGATTTTCATTGATAGATAATAAAGACATGGTTTGTAGGTTAAGGAAAGCTTTATATAGATTGAAATAAGCTCCTAGAGCTTGGTATGCTAGATTGGACAAATATCTTTTGAAGCTTGGTTACACTAAAGGTAATGCTGACAACAATCTATAATACAAAGTGACTAATGATGACATCTTGGTTATTGAATATTTTTGTGATGATATAATCTTTGGAGGAGAATATGGTTTGTGTAAAGACTTTTCTAACAAAATGCAGCAAGAATTTGAACTGTCTATGATTGGAGAGATAAAATTCTTTTTAGGATTGCATATTTCAGAGACTGATAAAGGCATATTCCTATGTCAATCTAAGTACTTAAAGGAATTACTAAAGAAATTTAGCATGGAAAAATGTAAACTGGTAAGCACACCTATGACTACAATTGATAAATTATCTTTGAAGGATGAATCTACACCTATTAATCCGACTAGATACAAATCTATGATAGGAGGTTTACTATATTTGACACAAACAAGACCTGATATTATGAATGCAGTATGTATTGTTTCAAGATTTCAGAGTAATCCTAAAGAAAATCATGAATCAATAGTGAAAAGGATTTTTTGGTACCTACAAAGCACTACAAATCTTGGTTTATGGTATCCTAGAGATGAAAATTTTGAATTATGTGCATACACAGATGCTAATTGGGCAGGAGATGTGGATGATAGAAAAAGGACCACCGGTAGAGTATTTTTTCTTGGCAGCAAACTAATTTCATGGCTGAGCAAGAAACACAGTTGTACAAGTCTATCAACAACAGAATCAGAATATGTTGTAACAACAACTAATTGTACACAGGTATTATGGATCAAGCAAATGTTGAAGGACATACAGGTAAAATGCAAGGAACCTATAACTACTTACTGTGATAATATGGCAGCAATTGATATATCAAAGAACTTGGTATTTCACTCTAAGTCTAAACATGTTTCTATCAAATTCAATTTTATAAAGGAGAATGTAGAAGCAAAAGAAGTGAAATTGGTTTATGTGAATACTAAAGAGAAGATTGCAGATATTTTTACAAAGCCTCTGCCTAAGGAAACATTTGAGTATCTCAGACAACAACTTGGATTCCTACCCCCACCGATAGAGACTTAGATAGTTGATGTTTGTCATCAACCGACATAATTAACAGAGAAATCTTTTATTCCAGATTTGATGAAGAGAGATACTTCTTAGGGGGAGTAGTTGTGTCGTGCCCAAAACTTTAGGGCACAAAAACGGAACAACGAATTTTTTTGACGTCATGAACTCGCTAAAAATCCTATTACATAACAACTGCATTTAAAGTTTTGTCTTATCTAGGAAGTAAATAAACTTACTTACTACGGTTAAGTTAAATAACCAACTCGAGCGAGTGACTTGATTGGTGGAGATTAATTTTGCATTGCCGATTAGTTAGCTAGCTCAATTACCTAAGACAAATTGCCGCTAATTAAATCAAGGGAAAATTGGCTATCTAGACGTATTAAATCATTCCAGGTCATATAATGATATTGCTAATGATTATTTGATACTTTTATAAAATTTATTATACACATCCACCCGATGAGGGTTTCGAATTACTACAATGTCATTTGCCCACTAAAACTGACAATGAGCTAAGGCCAATTCTGATTTTCCCTAAACCCCTTGATTTTGTCAATTAATTTTCAATCCGACCAAAAATCGATCTCAAGGGCTTAAGGTTCCTAAATTTACAAATTCCTTCTTTCAAATTTTCCTATCGTCCAATTACATGGGGGGGGGTAAGTCCATTGATTAATTAAATATATTGCTGGATTAAACGTATAGTTTATCCAACTATAATAGTCCTATATTATTAACCCCCTTGAATTAATTGAAATTTAAATTTCTACGGAATGGGAACTTATAATTGTTCAATTATTAAATTAACCCCATATTTATATATATTAAAATCAAAAGTCTAAAATCCCATAATAATTCAATTATTAAAATCAGGGTTTAAATTTCCATAATATTTCTATTATAAACTTAACCCCAAATTATATACTAAAATCTAACTTTAAAATCCCAATTTAAAATTCCTTATATATATAAAATCACAGTATAAATTCTTATATACTAACCCTCATTGTGAAATTAAAAATCAAATTATAATACACCAATCTAAATCTCTTATATATATATATATATATAAATATATATGTATATATATATAAATATATTCATTTATATATATATATATATATATAAAACTCTTATAATGCTAACCCTAACCCGAAATTGGGTTAGGGTTGCATTTTTATATATAACACTTGTCTTATTTTATTTTTACCCTTTTATACCCTAACCCGAAATGGGTTAGGGTTTATTAAACCCCTATATTTTATTGCTTATTTTGTTTGAGGGAGAGAGAGATCGCAGGTACGGAGGCAGAGGGTTCCATGTGGGAAGAAGGCGGTGGAGGAAGGGTTTTCCCGGGCGCCGCTGTGTATACACACAGTGGCGGCCGCGCCGCCCACTGTGTGTACACACAGTGGCGGACGGCATAGCCGCCGCCCACTGTGTATACACACAGTGGCGGGCGTCGTTCACTGTGCGTAGCACAGTGGCGGCCGCGACCGCCCACTATGTTACACACAGTGCGGTGCCCTTCGGCGCCGCCCACTGTGTGTAGCACAGTGGCTCGGCCGTGGCCGTCCACTGTGTTACACACAGCGACCCGCGTGACTCCATTTCCTCATTTTTTTTAAAAAAAAAAACACATTTTATTATATTTCGTGGTTTTGGTAAAAATGTTATAAGATGTGATTTTTTTTGAATATATCGAATATATATGTATATATATATATATATATATTTGTATATATATGTTTATATACACATATATCCATTGTTATGATCAGATCATAACATAAATGTCTTTGTTGGTTTTGTTCTACAGACATCTACAGGGTATGTGTTTCAGATGCAGATATATATATATATATATATATACGAAGTTTATTCTGCAATTCTTTTATATGTTTGAAACAGAGATGCACAAGTTCAAAATGCATCCTTTATTTTGTTGTTACAGGGGTATGCACATACAGGGAGCTTATATATGTATATATTTTATATCTATATAGGTATATATTTTCAATATATATACCTATATACATATAGAGATATATATGACTAAATGTTGAAGTAATAGGGTTAAAAACCCTTATATTGATCTGAGGTTTTTAACCATCTACATTCCGTTTTTAGTCTTCTAACAGCATTTAGAATAGGTCTATTTATTTCTTTCTTTTATTTAAACTTTCTACAGCAATAAAGCAATACTGGTTCTCCTTTCTTTCTAATAGACATAAAATAACAGAATATAAAACTAAACAAGTAAATAATAACCCTACTGCATTTCTTCTTTTTCTTTCTTTAACATTTGCAGTAAATAAACTAGTAAATAGTGAATAAGAAATCCTAATGCATCTTTTTTTTTCTGTTTTCTTTTCTTTAATATTGCAGTAAATAACATGTTACAAACCAGATTTAAATGTAGACTACAACAAACACAATAGACATAAAAATATAATAAAAAGAATTACATTTACATTGTTTTTCCAGAATGATAGTTACAATAGCCCAAATAGAAAATGGGTAGATAATCTAACAGTCCCTTTTTTTTTTCTAATCTTTACACAGAAAATAGTAATTACATTTATTTAAACAGAAACAGAATCATTTTAAGCCCTATATTTACATATGCACTTTCTCTTCTTTTTTTTTCTTTTTGCTACAAATCATAAGGTTACATTTCTTTCTTCTTTTCTGCATTTAAATAAAAATCAGAAATCTGAAATAGAAGTCTGCAACACAAAATCTGCAACTCCTAGTCTTTTTCCCCAAGCCACCTGCAAGTAAAGTTTTAGGACTGTGACCATGGGATGCTCACCTCCCAGCCTAGGCTTACCAGAAGCCACCCCCGAGCTAGGAGAATCAAGACCTAGACGGGTTACAACCAAGCAATACAACATAGCAATAGGGCAAACACACAACACATACACTTTCCCATCCCAAGCTACACTATCACCACATTTGTGGAGATCAATCTATGGGTGGAAGTGGACCAAGTACCGTTGGGGAGACTGCAGCCAAAAATATAACACAAGCCACCTCATGGCAACACAAAATACCCAACAGAATTCATCTCAAACACCTTATGCCCCCCAAAGGCTCAAAGCCATTTCTCTCCCCTTATGACCCCCAAATGCATACACAAGGCTATGCAGCAAGGGTCACAAAGGACACCCTTGAGATCACTCTCCTTAAGGAGAGCCTCTCACCCAAGGCTGTCATGCTTCTTCCACCCCAAGATCATCCTACTCTCCCAAGAGTAGAAGATCTTGGACACTCCCAAAGCAAGAACACAAAACAGAAAAAGAAACATAGGAAAGAACTACACATTATTTTCTTCAACAACATTATACATACACACTTTCTTTACAAGCATTTCTTTCCTTCAACAAAACAACATAACTAAGATAACCAACATGAACAAGAGGAGATAACAACCAACCTTATTCTGCCAATAGGTATGCTAAACTTAGTTGGAGATGAGCTGCACAATCCACACAACTTTCTGCAATCCTTGGCCACCAAAATTCCTCTAAATTTTCTAAAACTGGTTTTTCTTTTCAAAATTTTCCAAAAATCTCCAAAAGTGGAGAGTGGGTGATTAGCTCACTAAGCTTCCATTCTTAGCCTAAGAAGGCCTCTCTCACTCCTTCCAACCTCTTGGATAGAGTGAGTGATCTCCCATTGGGTTGGTCTTCCCTAGGTCTTACACACTCCCTAACCTAGGTGCCTAGAGAAGGGAAATGGAATGGGGAAGAGGGATTACTATCTCCAAGAAGGTTCTCCTTCCAAGGATGGCACTCCTATAGATGGAATTCGTCCATCTTGGGAAAACCACTTTTTTGGGTGGTTAAACAAGTCCTAAGGGAAAGACACATGGCCAATTTTGGCCTTCACCCATAGGTACCCCATGAGGCCTAATAGAAAAGCTCTAAAATTGACTCTAGGAGTTGATTTGACCTTCAGAAAGTCCACCTGAAGTTAACCTACGGGTCAACTCTGAGTTGACCTTCCTTGTGGCTCTCTAACCTAGATTTCTTGGTTCCTTCAAGGATAATTAGGGGATATAACCATTAACAAAAATAAAACTTTCAAAAAGGTGACATGACAATTGCCAACACAACATACTACATAGGTGTCAAGTGACACTACAAAATAATTCCACATCACAATAACCACATGGCAATTGTCCCTTAAACAATTTAATCAATCAAATAAGTACAAATTACACTCATGCAACATTTTACATTTACGAATAAAATACAGTACATACGGGGTGTTGGCTCTCCAAATAGACAACCCCTGGTTTTACTAACGCACATTGGCCTAGGCTTGATTCTCCATAATATTTCCATGGTCACATGGATAATTTCCTGCACATCTCAATTTAAACATTAGTACTTTCCAAATAACCTCATATGATATATATTACATAATCAAAATACAATACATTCATTTTGCAAAGACTTGACATTATGAAATATGATTTGTCACAATTCAAGCAATCTCCTCATAATCCTCAAAATTTGATCCATCTACAAGATATGCAAACATTTTCCTAACATTTTATCAAATCCTGAAATTCAGATAATAACCTGCATCATCACAATATTACCCTAATCTAGAATCATATAATATTCTATAATCTACAAGGCATAGAAATGAAGCATCCACATATATCAATGTTACCAAAATCGCGGAATCATGAAAAGTTCTATATCCATAGTGTGTCAAAACTAGCATCCAAAATAGTTCCAAAATGAAAATAACTGAAAGGATAGGATGGGTCGGGGTAGGGCCTCACACCCTCCCCCTCTAGGCATGAACGTCCTCCTGGAGTTCATCAAAAAGATGAGGGTACTGTGATCTCATACGTGTTGTATCCTCCCATGAAGCTGTAACCTCATCATAGCAATCCCACTGGACCCTAACCTGGTCCAGCTCTCGACCTCGAAGGGCCAACGTCCGGCGAGCCAAAATGCGAATGGGCTCCAAGGCTAGCTGCCCGTCCGACTCCACCTGCAAGGCATCCCAGTCTAAAATATGAGACTCATCATAGATATACTTTCTCAAAACTGACACATGAAACACATCGTGGATGCGTGATAGGCTAGGTGGCAAAGCTAGGCGATAAGCAACTGGTCCTATCCTCTCAAGGATCTTGAAGGGTCCAACAAAGCGAGGTGCGAGCTTAGAACCCTTTCCATAGCGGATTGGACTCTTATGCGGTCGCACTCTCAGGAAAACTCTATCCCCAACCATGTAACTCCGGTCTATCCTCTTTGCATCTGCATATTTCTTCTACCTATCATGTGCCTCTCTAAGGCGCTGTCTAATCAAAGTTACCTGTTGCTCCATATCACGGACCAACTCAGGGCCTATGGCCACTCTGTCCTCAATACGATCCCAACTCAAAGGTGTCCTGCATGGTCTGCCGTACAAAGCCTGAAAGGGTGGCATCCCCAAAGAAGTGTGATGCCCATTATTATAGGCAAATTCTACTAAATGCAGGTACTCCTCCCATCGGGTCTGATGATCCATGACGTACATGCGGAGCATATCCTCTAATACCTGGTTAACCCGCTCTATCTGGCCATCTGTCTCTGGATGATAGGCTGTGCTAAAGTTGAGCTTGGTGCCCAACGCTGCCTGTAATGCCTTCCAAAAGGAAGATGTAAAGAGAGAATCCCTATCAGAGATAATCTTGCGTGGGACACCATGAAGCCTAACAATGTCTCGTAAGAACACCTGTGCCACTGCTGGAGCTGTGAAGGTAGTCCGAACTGGTGAGAAGTGGGCTACTTTGGTCAATTTGTCAACTGTCACCAAGATAGCATCATGGCGACGCGATGACATAGGAAGACCAATAATGAAGTCCATGGATATAGTATCCCACTTCCACTCTGGTATAGCATGGGACTGGAGTAACCCTCCTGGATGGTGGTGCTCTGCCTTGACTCTCTGACACTCAAGGCATCGGGCTACTAACTCAGCGATAAGCTGTCGCATTCCTGGCCAATGATATAACTGTCTCAAGTCAGCATGCATCTTCTTAACCCCGGGATGTACTGCATAAGGAGCTCTATGAGCCTCCATGATAATGAAATCTCGCAAACCCCCAGGAGAGGGTACATAAATGCGCCCTCTATGGCGTAATAAACCATCGGACTCCAAAGAGTAGTCCACAAACTTCCCCTCCAGGGTCTCCTGATTACGGATCCTCTGACAAACCTCTAGATACCAATCATCCTCTGGCAATCGCTGCAAAATAGGGTCTCTCAAATCAGTGCTCATGGATATGGTGTAAACCTCGTGTCGTCTCCTACTTAGGGCATCTGCAACCACATTCTCCTTTCCTTTGATGTAATGAACATCAAAATCATACTCACAAAGGAACTCCATCCATCTCCTCTGACGTGCATTAAGGTTAGGCTGGGTGAAGATATACTGCAAACTCTGATGGTCCGAATGAAGCTCGAAGTGATGACCTAAAAGGAAGTGTCTCCACCTCACAAGTGCATGTACAACTGCAGCAAGCTCTAGGTCGTGCGTAGGGTAGTTAAGCTCGTGAGTCTTAAGTTTCCTAGACTCGTATGCTATAACCCTACCCTCCTGCATAAGAACTGCTCCCAATCCATCTAAGGAAGCATCCGTGCATACCATGAAGTCGGCCGTGGGGTCTGGCACAATAAGAATAGGGGCACTAGTAAGTGCCCTTTTTAGATCCTGAAAAGCCCTCTCACACTTCTCTGTCCACTCGAATTTCTTCCCTTTTCACTGGAGGGATGTGATGGGGTGCGCAACTCTGGAAAAGCCCTCCACAAAACGCCTATAGTATCCTGCTAAACCCATGAAGCTCCTGACTTCTGTCACACTGGTAGGTGCCGGCCAATCCATGATGGCTCTAATCTTTGATGGGTCGACTGAGATCCCATCACCGGATATAACATGCCCTAGGTACTTGACCTCTGATCTAAAGAAAGCACACTTCGACAAACTGCCGAACAACTGGTTGTCCCTCAAACACTGCAAAACCTGCCTCAAATGCTCCTCATGCTCCTGTTCATTTCGGGAATAGATCAATATGTCGTCGAGGAACACTATCACGAATCGGTCAAGGAAGGTGCGGAATACCCCATTCATGAGACTCATGAATACAGCTGGAGCATTCGTAAGACCGAATGGGACCACAGTGAACTCATAGTGGCCATATCTGGTGCGAAACGCAATCTTGTGGATATCACTTTCCACAATTCTCAACTGGTGATATCCTGACTTCAGGTCTATTTTGGAAAACACTTTGGCACCCTGAAGCTGATCAAACAAGTCATCGATCCTCGGCAAGGGGTAGCGGTTCTTGATGGTTACTTTATTCAGTTGCCTGTAATCCATGCATAACCGAAGGGATCCATCTTTCTTCTTCACGAAGATGACTGGTGCGCCCCAAGGAGAGACGCTAGGATGGATGTGACCCTTCTCTAAGAGTTCCTCTAGCTGCATCTTGAGCTCATTAAGCTCATGAGTGGTCATCCTATAAGGTGCTCTCGAAACTGGCTCAGCTCCTGGTACCAAATCTATGTGGAAGTCAATCTCCCTGCTGGGCGGCATACCAGGTAGCTCATCAGGAAACACATCTGCAAATGCCTCAAGGATGGGGTGATCATCTATGGATGGCTCCTTCTCATTTTCTTCCTCTTGGTCACTGATTGTGATAGCAAACAACTGGCATCCCTTTCGCATGCTCCGCTTAAGCTGCATAGCGGATATCATATGAAGAGACACGGGTCTCTGAATCCCAGTGATTACAATGGGAGCACCATGATCATCCTCACACTCGACCTTTTTCAAGCGACAATCCATCTTGGCTCTGTGGGCGTAAAGCCAATCCATGCCAAGAACGATGCCATAAGATCCGAGTGGTGTAACTCTAAGGTCTACTAAGGTGGTGGTATTACCAATCTGGAGCGGACATCCCCTAACCTCTGAATCCACTCACACTCTAGCCCCCGAAGCTAACTCCACTTCCCAGCTGACACTTTGCCTTACTGCCACTAGCCCGCAACGCTCCACAACCAATGGAGATATAAAGGAGTCAGTCGCTCCTGAGTCAAATAATATAGAAATACTACTACCTCTGACCTTACCTGCAGCCTTGATGACTGTGGCCTGGTGCTCTGCCTGGCAGTTATCAACCGCTGCGAAGACTCTATGGGACTTGCCCATGTCCCCAACTGTAGGCTCTGATGTTGCCATCCTCTGATTCCCTGTCATCTGTCCCTGTGGACACTCTCTCGCCATGTGCCCCATGGCTCCACACGTGAAGCAAGCACCGCGTGCCTGAAACTGTGCGCCCTGAGGCCTAGTAAAAGGATGCCCACCTGTCCGGCTAGAACCACTGTACCCACCCCTGGAGGACTGTTGAGCCCGTGCCGGGGGTGTGTATGTACCCTGTACTCTCTGGTCACGCCTAGGACCCTGTGACTGCCACTGTTTGGGCCTGGAGTCCTGCTGTCCCTGAGGTGGCCTATGTCTCTGACTCTGTTGTGACTGCTGTGGAGGAGGGGGTTTATGGGACCCCGAAACATTTCTGTGGTTGCCTTTCCAATGGGGTTTCTGAAACCCGAAAGGCTGGGGAGCTGGGTTTCGGTTCTGGAACCGATCCCTCGTGTCCTGTGGCCTGATCTAAATCTCCTCGGCTATAAGGGCCTTCTCTACGGCAACCCGAAGGCTCCCTGGAGCGGCCATCCTCACTGGTCCTGCTATCCCAGCATTAAGCCCCCTAACAAATCGGTTGACGAGTAGCTTCTCGTCCTTCAGGTAATCTACATAAGGTAGGAGCTCAATAAACTTACTCTCGTACTGGGTCACTGTGAGACCCTTCTGCTGGAGGTCATGGAACTCATCGATCCTACGCTGCCGGAAGTGCTCTGACAAGTACCTCTCTCTGAACCTCTCTGTGAAGATTTCCCATGTGATGGTATCTGCAGTGAGTCCGCACTTGAATTCCTCTTGCTTCCACCATGTGGAGGCTGTCGATCTCAGAAGGTGGACTGCAACGCATGCCTTCAGATTGCTTTCATAAGATCGCAATGCGAAGCACCGATCTAGGCTCAAAAGCCATGCCTCAGCCTCTACTCCGTCAATAGTTCCTCCAAAAGATGGTGGCTAAAGGCGTAAAACCTCTCTAATCAGGTCTCCTGGTTCCTGACGTGCTCTCTCAAAGTACACAGGTGCTGCTACTGGAGGGGGTTCAGGCAGGTGAACGGACTCTGGCTCATGCTCTGCCTCTCCCTCTACGGAGTTAGGAGGTGGACTCCTACTCCATTCCCTATCAACTGATCTATGACTCCCTGAGTTCTGATTGTCTGCGTGACGGTCCACTGCTAGAAGCCTATCCTGCACGATCCCGATCAAGTTCTGAAGAGCTAGAAAGATGTCTCGGTTAGGGTCAACCGGTGGTTCGGGAGGTGCTTCCGGGTTCCCTTCTGGAACCAGTTCCTCCCTAGCAACATCCTCGCGTGCCATACGTGTACACCTAGGACCCCTTCCGCGCTTGCGAGCTTGTCGCGTAGTCGGAGGCATCCTATGAGGAAACAAGAAATAAAATAAATAAACAATTAATTAAATAATTTAATTTTCATATATTTATATTTATATTTTTCCGTTTAAGAAAATATTTGATTAATTTAGATAATTAAAGCGAAACGTAATGGAGAAAGGTTCCTAGTTTTGGAAACCTTGCTCTGATACCAAAATGTCGTGCCCAAAACTTTAGGGCACAAAAACGGAACAACGAATTTTTTTGATGTCATGAACTCGCTAAAAATCCTATTACATAACAACTGCATTTAAAGTTTTGTCTTATCTAGGAAGTAAATAAACTTACTTACTACGGTTAAGTTAAATAACCAACTCGAGCGAGTGACTTGATTGGTGGAGATTAATTTTGCATTGCCGATTAGTTAGCTAGCTCAATTACCTAAGACAAATTGCCGCTAATTAAATCAAGGGAAAATTGGCTATCTAGACGTATTAAATCATTCCAGGTCATATAATGATATTGCTAATGATTATTTGATACTTTTATAAAATTTATTATACACATCCACCCGATGAGGGTTTCGAATTACTACAATGTCATTTGCCCACTAAAACCGACAATGAGCTAAGGCCAATTCTGATTTTCCCTAAACCCCTTGATTTTGTCAATTAATTTTCAATCCGACCAAAAATCGATCTCAAGGGCTTAAGGTTCCTAAATTTACAAATTCCTTCTTTCAAATTTTCCTATCGTCCAATTACATGGGGGGGGGGTAAGTCCATTGATTAATTAAATATATTGCTGGATTAAACGTATAGTTTATCCAACTATAATAGTCCTATATTATTAACCCCCTTGAATTAATTGAAATTTAAATTTCTACGGAATGGGAACTTATAATTGTTCAATTATTAAATTAACCCCATATTTATATATATTAAAATCAAAAGTCTAAAATCCCATAATAATTCAATTATTAAAATCAGGATTTAAATTTCCATAATATTTCAATTATAAACTTAACCCCAAATTATATACTAAAATCTAACTTTAAAATCCCAATTTAAAATTCCTTATATATATAAAATCATAGTATAAATTCTTATATACTAACCCTCATTGTGAAATTAAAAATCAAATTATAATACACCAATCTAAATCTCTTATATATATATATATATAAATATATATGTATATATATATATAAATATATTCATTTATATATATATATATATATATAAAATTCTTATAATGCTAACCCTAACCCGAAATTGGGTTAGGGTTGCATTTTTATATATAACACTTGTCTTATTTTATTTTTACCCTTTTATACCCTAACCCGAAATGGGTTAGGGTTTATTAAACCCCTATATTTTATTGCTTATTTTGTTTGAGGGAGAGAGAGATCGCAGGTACGGAGGCGGAGGGTTCCATGTGGGAAGAAGGCGGTGGAGGAAGGGTTTTCCCGGGCGCCGCTGTGTATACACACAGTGGCGGCCGCGCCGCCCACTGTGTGTACACACAGTGGCAGACGGCATAGCCGCCGCCCACTGTGTATACACATAGTGGCGGGCGCCGTTCACTGTGTGTAGCACAGTGGCGGCCGCGACCGCCCACTATGTTACACACAGTGCGGTGCCCTTCGGCGCCGCCCACTGTGTGTAGCACAGTGGCTCGGCCGTGGCCGTCCACTGTGTTACACGCAGCGACCCGCGTGACTCCATTTCCTCATTTTTTTTTTAAAAAAAACACATTTTATTATATTTCATGGTTTTGGTAAAAATGTTATAAGATGTGATTTTTTTTGAATATATCGAATATATATGTATATATATATATATATATATATTTGTATATATATGTTTATATACACATATATCCATTGTTATGATCAGATCATAACATAAATGTCTTTGTTGGTTTTGTTCTACAGACATCTACAGGGTATGTGTTTCAGATGCAGATATATATATATATATATATATATATATATATATATATATATATATATATATATATATATATATATATATATATATATATATATATATATACGAAGTTTATTCTGCAAATCTTTTATATGTTTGAAACAGAGATGCACAAGTTCAAAATGCATCCTTTATTTTGTTGTTACAGGGGTATGCACATACAGGGAGCTTATATATGTATATATTTTATATCTATATAGGTATATATTTTCAATATATATACCTATATACATATAGAGATATATATGACTAAATGTTGAAGTAATAGGGTTAAAAACCCTTATATTGATCTGAGGTTTTTAACCATCTACATTCCGTTTTTAGTCTTCTAACAGCATTTAGAATAGGTCTATTTATTTCTTTCTTTTATTTAAACTTTCTACAGCAATAAAGCAATACTGGTTCTCCTTTCTTTCTAATAGACATAAAATAACAGAATATAAAACTAAACAAGTAAATAATAACCCTACTGCATTTCTTCTTTTTCTTTCTTTAACATTTGCAGTAAATAAACTAGTAAATAGTGAATAAGAAATCCTAATGCATCTTTTTCTTTCTGTTTTCTTTTCTTTAATATTGCAGTAAATAACATGTTACAAACCAGATTTAAATGTAGACTACAACAAACACAATAGACATAAAAATATAATAAAAAGAATTACATTTACATTGTTTTTCCAGAATGATAGTTACAATAGCCCAAATAGAAAATGGGTAGATAATCTAACAGTCCCTTTTTTTTTTCTAATCTTTACACAGAAAATAATAATTACATTTATTTAAACAGAAACAGAATCATTTTAAGCCCTATATTTACATATGCACTTTCTCTTCTTTTTTTTTATTTTTGCTACAAATCATAAGGTTACATTTCTTTCTTCTTTTCTGCATTTAAATAAAAATCAGAAATCTGAAATAGAAG
>NC_081413.1:143339975-143439975 GCF_030272615.1 Cryptomeria japonica | reverse complement strand
TTTGAATTTTCGCATAGCTTAGAAAACCCACTTTTTGAGGTGACTAAATAGTCACATGGGAGTAGAAACATGCCTAAAAATACTCCTAACCCATAGGTATACCTTATGGACTTTAGGAAACATCTTTAAACTACCCCTAGGAGTCCATTTGACCCCTTATAAACCCATCTGAAGTTTATTTTCGGGTAAAACTTGAGTTGACCACTCCAAAGATTTCCTACCCAAGGAAAATTTAGAAACACATTCGAATATTTGAAAAAGCTATGGTTGAAACAACTCCCTCCAAGAGATGAGTCAAAAATCAAGACATAAATCAACCCATGTGTCAAGTGACACAATAAAATACATTACAAAATTACACATGGAAATTGTCTTTTGTTGGATTTATATAAATCAATAAATTTAATTTAACACACATGCATCATTTACTTTCACAAATAAAATACGATACATACGGGGTGTTGTCTCTCCAAATAGACAACCCCTGGTTTTACGAACGTACATAGGTCTAGGTTTGGTTCTCCATAATATTTCCATGGTCATTGGATAATTTTCCTGCGCATCTCAATTACACATTAGTAATTCCAAATAACCTCATATAAAATTAAGCACATGAATAAGAATACACATCAAACACTCTGCATACAATTTACATTTAAACAAATCGATATATCTTATATCCAAAGAAATATACATAAGCAATTATCATAATCATCATAATTTTGATCCATACATAAGCCATGCATCCTATTTCTATCATCATAGTAAGGTCCTACAAATCCAATAATGACATACATCGTCTCAAAGTTATCCTATTCTAGAATCAAATAAAGTTATGTATCCATAACATATCAAAATGTACACCTCAAGGTGAAATGATTCCGTAACTTGGTTCAAATTACTTTTCTCACCAATCTATCCGTCTAACATAGCCCATCCTATTGAATTATAACATTAATTTGTAAGGTCAACCAAAGTCAACTAAGTTAACTAGAGCTTGATCAGGGAGGGGCTCTACATCCTCCTCCCCTAGAGATCAACTTATTCCTTGAAGTCACATGAGCAGAATACGAAATAGGGACATAACATTTCCCATAATTTCAATAGGTTATTCTAAATCATATCTTGCCTACTAGAAAGATACATTACCAAAACCAACTTATTATTGTAATTAGCTTACTATCTTCATAAGGTTAAATGCTTACATTTCCCTTTAATCTCTGGTAGGTGTTTACAAAATTCTATCTTTCAACAACTTGCGTTAATGCACCATCCAAATTATATCAATAACACACATCAACTCCCATAATCAAGGTTACACATGATAGTTTACTTATTTAGGGTTCGTGTAAAACATGTTTATCCCACTGCAATTGTCATCCATGCTTGCCACTAAAGAGAATTGACATCACAATTTATCCATAATGAATCTTCTTATTTTACATCAAGGTGCCTCATAAGGGGGTTAATTACATATTTGGTAAACCACCCTAGGTGCATGATTTCTTCCAACATCCTAAGGCAACAAGGAATAATCAAGTTTAAGTTCTTTGAATCTACCCATAAGTAGGGAAATTTTCTACTTCTAGGGCCCACAATGCTTGGTATTTCTAGGCACCAAGGTTTTAGTTTCATAGGTACATTATTCGCAAAACCCAAACATTTAAGGTACATAACCATCCCATTCTAAGGGAGTGATGAAAATTAATAATACTTATTTTTTTTGATCTCATCCCCGCAATCATCTCCATACACATGCCAAATTTGCCAGTCTGCAATTATCATCACTTTTGCAATTGATTAGGTCTAGATCACACACACACACACACACACACACACACACACACACACACACATTTTTATTTTTATTTTATTTTTTTGTTTTAAATTTTCTCTCTTAGATTACTCGCAAATAATTTTATTTAGGAGAATATTCCTTTCTTTACCTTATTTCGAAATAACATTCTTTGTTTATTCTGTGTGCCTAATTTCACTCCTTGCGGTATTCTCCCTTGACACACTATCAGTGGTTCAACGAACATGCTAGACATTACACAAATCACATCACTAGGGCTAGCTATAATAACGTCAAAATGACCACTTGACACTTTAAAAGATCAAAAAATAAGTTACTTTTACCAAGTCCAATCAAAAAAGAAAAATGTCGGCAATTGAAAGATATTAAAATTAGCCACATGGCAAGTGTCATAGCTCCAATAAAAAAAAAAGAAACATAAATTTAGTGGTCCTTTCATAAAAAAAGTAAAATAAACAAAAAGAAAGTACTAGCCCCTAGGTCACAAAATACTATTCAAAGAAAGTCAAAAATACTGTCGAATCAAACTCGAAACAAGATGACCACTCTAGCCATGCTATAGGGAGTAACCGCAACACATCACCCAAGATCACACATCCTGAGTGTGTTAGGAAGTGATTATTAGACTCTTGAGATTCTTAGATTATCTATATTCCTTTATTATTTATGAATATCTTATGCACATGAGATTGCAGTCATTTTATAGATCATGTTCCATTTTAACCTTCATGTGATTGCTATCGCAAGCCACACTTTCCGACATAATCCGTTACCTATTTAGGGTTATTAACATCCATAATTATATCTAACAAGTGATTGCACTAACTCTACCATCCTCCGTCCATTCTTCTAGGACTTTCATTAATTTTCTTGATATGCTAAACCTTGGTTCAATATTACGTGGTAACTCATGCATCAACACTTTCATGTCTTACTCACATGCGGTCTATAGTTTGGCACAAAATTGTCACTTGTATACTTAGAAACACTTAGGATTTGAAAAAAAAAATGCAATCATATAATTCTACTAGGGACCTCATTTGTTTTCTTAGCACCTTTGCTATCTCCTTGAATTTTCACCTCTAAACAACCTTTCATTCTCATCAATAAGGAGCATGTTGCCAAATTAATAACACTTATGGATAAGAACCATTTGGGGTGGACTGATTGTCAAGTAAAATCAATAACGCTTGACAACTAATTCCTTCCCACACATTTCATGACATATTTCAACAACGCAGAGAGTTGACTTATTCCCTCCTACTTCCCTTATGCAACTTATGATATCAAGGGGGTGTGCACTCGAGAAGTGACCAACACTCACCCTATTAATTAAAATTTGGTAAAAAGAAGTTATCTTTTTCCATATTACTTAGGTATATTTACTTACTAGACAATTTTCGGCATATCACAACTTACAATTTCCTTCAAACCATGTAAACCACCTTATCATCATAATATCCTGTACCCAATTATGGTATAACATAAGGGTGTCCAATAATTACCAATGTCTTAAGACTCCCATAATTTCCAAGTTCTCCCTTGGCTAACCACATAATTCGGCTCCTTATCCATGTTCTCATAAAATATCTTATACTGCAAACTAATCGTCATTAAAACCTTCATATTATAATATTGCTATACTATCTTTCCATAAGCCATTTCCATATGCATGTTGTTTCATCCATACTTAATGTTTTCGCATACCTTCACACTTGAGTGCCATAAATTTGCAAACCTACTTCGGTTGTGTCAAGTAGTTAGATTGTGTTACATATTGTCTTGTAACTAGCGACTAGCCATTATTGGGTTGCACTTTTCACCTTAGGTTCTGAACGAATATTAGTTACTCATTCCTAGAGTATAAGATCCTAATACTTTTATGCTCCTTGCACTTCAATAGGGATTTTTTTTTTGTACGATTCCCAAATCGTCCCTACTCTCCTTGCCATTAGTTTCTCCAAGATTGTCTTCCCATAAGGGAACTAGTTGTGGCTTTACTTTTCTTGTTTTCCCCAATTATATAACTATGGATGAACTTAGGGTTTATTGAAATTACACGATTTAACCCAAGAAGTTCATGTATCCTTTCTCCTTAGTTAATCCATCTATAATATTGCTAGGGTCCACTTATCAAGGAGATTGTCATTCATCATTTTAGTCCTTATCTTCAGGGTTATACAACTCTGGCTTCTCTGTGTTGCTACAAGGATTGTCTAATGAATGCTCTTAATAAGTAACCTAGCCTGACCACACGCTTAAGGCACCTATTCATTAGGATAGGTTAATGCTTCTTTCTAATATTTGCAAGAGTACCTCCTACTCTTCTTCATGGTTGTCTCAAATGGCAGTCGTGGTCCTCAAACCACCAAAATTTTAGCATAGCTTAAATTTTTTTTTTACTTGAGTTGTCGCTATCTCAATTATCTTGTTTATTGAGCCTTCATCTTATGTCTAACTAGCTTGCTTGAATTGCCAAGTCAAGAACATACCTCGATGGATGGTATTCTCTTAGTTACCATCAGAGGTATTTTATTGTAGAATTAACTCCTCATACTTGATTTGATTAGGGCAATAATTGCATTCGGGTTCCAATTGAATGGTAACTTATAAGTAGTAATGATCTAAATTTCATTTATTAAATATCGAGAATATTTATAATTAAAATTTTTTTGTAGCCTTTGGGGTCTTATTATGCCATAAACATTATGACTAATTAGTTTCAAATTTCAAGGCTTTTAGTGACCCTTGGAACCCCTTGAATTGATATATGTTGATCTGTTGATTTAGAAGAATTTTCTCTTATGTTTCACTTTGTTATATTGCAAGTTTCCACCTAGGTGTTATACTTCGAAGCCATAGTTTAGTTCAACTAAGTTATAAATGTAGCCCATGTTCACCAGTGTATGAACCTAGGGCTCTGATACCAAAATGTCATGCCCAAACTTTTGGGCAAAAACACACACAACAATTTTTTTTTTGAACACTTAATTACATGCAACCTATGCTTAATTAGATGTGACAACTTGACAGGTTGTTCCAAGCGAAATCTTAAATTATAATAAAATATATATTTTTTAATTCTAACATGAGCGATAAATAGAGCAAATTTATCTAGAAGCTTTAGTTTTCTATAAAACTCCTAAACGACAAAGCTAGGATATTCCTAACACAACAATTTACGTTAATTCCTAAAATCAAATGGAACAAAATGATTTTATAAGGACAATAATAAATTCACATGCAATGTCCCTTTTATTACAGTTGCAAATTATATTTCTTAATTAGATCGTCTTCTACTAAATAGGCATTAATATAATTACTTGATTCAATAATAATTATTTCTCCTAACAAGTTTCCTCCATCCATGATAATACATCCTTCCTTTATAACTTGATTAAATCTTGCGTCTATAAATTAATTATTAATATGAATTTAATGTAATAATATAAATAAATCGAGCAATTGAAAATTGAAGTGTCAAACGTTAAAATGTTAATTTCTTTATTTAGTATAAGATTCCATTTAGGCCAAATGAGTTCGCAAGACCAAGGTCTTGGACTTATTTTCGAATATATATAATTCCACCATGAAATCCTCTTCCAGGGAAATTATAATTATCTCACCATTTAATAAAAAAATAAATTCATTTAAGCAAAAATCTCTAAAATTAATTGACAAAGATAATATTAATCGCCAATAACCATTAATTGCTTTTAGGAACTAAATAAATTAGTCCTAGCAATTAGATTATTAATGCCTATATTTTATTTTAACAATAATTAAAATGTGATTAACCTAATTCGACTAAAGGGTCAATTAAACCCATAATGAAAATTTCCCTATAAAATTTAGCCTGGAATAGCCTAGATTTAGGTGGATTAAATAACCCCTTATAGTCAAAATAACTTATAAAGAAATTATTATAATCTCTAAAAAGTTAAACTCCAAATGAATTTAAAATTTAAGACATTAAAATCAAATATTTAAATTCCTATATGCTTATAAAAACATATATAAAATATGAACATATAAATAAAATAATTCATTTAAGGTTAGATTATAAATTCGTATATATGACTCAATATATATATTTATTTAACTAATATATATTTATATATGAGGATATTTAATTCCTAAACATACATTATTGTAACAATAACGCTCCCTATAACCTAACTAAAATATTTTAAATATACCCCATAAACCCTAATTAATATTATTATTAAACACCCCACCCTCTGCCCTAATTTCCTTTCACCTTATTGTTCTTGCCCTATCCCAATTTTTCGGGCTAGGGCTTAACTCTGATATTACATGTTTATGCAGGGCCGAGAGAGAGAGGCAGAGGGTTTTTGAAGAGGGAGGGAGCGGTGGGATGGGGCTTCCTTGGTCACCACTTTGTGTACACACAGCGGTGGCGGTGCCAGGTACCGCCCATTGTGTGTCCATACAGTGGTGGCCACAGGCCGTCTACTGTGTGTCCGCATAGTGGCGGGTCGCGGGCGCCACTGTGTGTCCACAATGGAGGCCACAGGCTGTCTGTTGTGTGTCCACATAGTGGCGGCTGTGGGCCATCCACTGTGTGTCCACACAGTGGTTCGCCCCTTCGCCCCCCCCCGCCATATAGTTTATTTTCTCTAATAATAAATTTAATAAATTTAATTTTTTATTTTTTATTTTTTTCTTTATATATATATATATATAATCCGTTCTGGACTTATTTTAATGTTCCCATTCATATATTCATATTCTATTTCATGCATGATCATGTTTATATATATATATATATCATGTTATTAGGGTAAGAAAACTCTGTAATATTTTTTTTTGAATACATTTATACATAAGCATGCAGTCTCTTTTTTTTTTACAACAATATATAGATCTAAAATATTTTGTTTGTTTTTAGTAGTGAAACAAAACAGGTTTTCTACATCATATTCTTTTGTGAATGGGTTAGTTTCTATTATGTAAAAAAATCAGAAAATGATTAAATGATAGGTTTTAACAGTATTTAAACTTTGCAAGAAAATACTTAATAAAACATATTGCATTTCTTTCCTTTTTATTTCCAAAAATCAGAAAATGAATAATGACAAAATTTTAAAAACATTTAAGCTTGGCAAAAAAATGCTTATTAAGACATATTGCATTTCTTTTCCTTTCTTAAATTTGCAGAAATAAACAGAATACAAGACTCATTATGAAACAGGATTAAATATATTTACCATAGTATTATAGAATTCAGAATTTAATAAAATGCACTTTTCTCATAGTATATTCAAATACAAATTCAACTTTTACATTGGATGCTCTTCTTCTTTCAAAAGTAAATACAATATGTAGCTTTTGATTTACATTTCTGCAACTAAAATATAGCATCCTTTTTTCTGATTCTTTTTCTGCAAATCATGTACAAAAACCAGCAACTCCTAGCTTGACTTTTTTTTTCATTCCAAGCAACCTGCAAATAAATCGTAAGGCTTGACCATAGAGTGCTCACCTCCCAGCCTAGGCTTACTAGAAGCCACCCCCGAGCTTGGAGAACCAAGCCCTAGATAGGTTATAGACATGCAAACACAACAAGCAAGGGAAAAACATATAGCAAACACTTTCCCAACCAAGGCTACACTTCATCACAAAATGTGATGTTCTTACACGGGTGGTAGTGGACCAAATACCCCGAGGACACTGCAAGAATAGTAGATCACAAAGCCACCTCATGGCAAACAAAAATATATCATAAGTTTATTAACCCCACATCCTTATGCCCTCCAAGGCATTTCATGCCATTCTTTCTCCCCTTATGACCCCCAAATACATAAACCAGGCCATGCAGCAAGGGTCACATATATACCCCTTGAGTTCACTCTCATAAGGAGAGCCTCTCACTCAAGGGCTGCCAAAATTCTACCACCCACAAGACCATCCTACTCTCCCAAGAGTAGGAGGTCTTGGTTACTCCCAAATCACAAGAAAATGCAAAAATAGAAGTAACAAATAGATCACATAATAATTTTCACAAAGGAAAATACAAGAAACAACTTTTACATACAAGCCATTTTTCCAACATAAACATGCAACGTAAAAAGAAACCAAAAAAGAGAGGGTAATCCAACCTTCAATCTACCCAAAGGTTTGGCTAGAACTAGTTTGAGGATGAGTAGCCCAAATCCACAATCTTTCTTCTACACTTAGCCAAAACTCTATCCCAAAACTGTCTTCTTTCAAAATTGCATTGTCTCCAAAAATAGAGAGTGGGTGATTACCCACAAAACCTCTCATCCTTGCCTAAGAAGACCTCAGTGAGAGTTCTCACAGGTTTCTAAAACTGAAAAAGGAAAAAGTAAGAAAAAGATTAAAAAGGATCTCTCATCAAAAGGGAAGGTTACCTAACCTAGATGGCACCTTCTAATTTTGAATTTTCGCACATCTTAGAAAACCCACTTTTTGAGGTGACTAAACAGTCACATGGGAGTAGACACTTGCCTAAAAATACTCCTAACCCATAGGTATACCTTATGGACTTTAGGAAACATCTTTAAACTACTCCTAGGAGTTCATTTGACCCCTTATAAACCCATCTGAAGTTTATTTTCGGGTCAAACTTGAGTTGACCACTCCAAAGATTTCCTACCCAAGGAAAATTTAGAAACACATTCAAATATTTGAAAAAGCTATGGTTGAAACAACTCCCTCCAAGAGACGAGTAAAAAATCAAGACATAAATCAACACGTGTCAAGTGACACAATAAAATACATTACAAAATTACACATGGAAATTGTCTCTTGTTGGACTTATATAAATCAATAAATTCAATTTAACACACATGCTTCTCTTGAAAGAGTGAAGACTATGAAATTATCACCCTCCAAGGTCTCATTCGTTGGGTCACAACCATGCAGGGATAATTCAAGGCCTATGTGACTTGTTTGATCAAGGTGGTATGCTGGTAACAAGAAGAACATATGTAGAGTCACTTAAAACAAAAGTGCAAAAGAGAGGGGTGCAAAGAGGGAAAGAAAACATATCTTTGCAAGATTTATCAATCACAAAAGAAATACTCCAGGCGAACAAAATTTTTGATGACACACTAGATAGCAATAGGTTAAAATTTCCATCTACATGCAAGTTCTATGATATTACATACAGAAAGAGTTGACTATCAATGAACTAACTTTTCATAACATGAATGATGAAACAATATTATTCAGAATATTTGTGCTATCTAGAATGAAAGAAGATATTAGATCAATAGAATACCAATTTCAGATGACAAAGATCATGAAACATGTGATCCATTAAATAGATTGCATTAATTTTAAAGAATAATGATGCGTATCAGCATCCACTAGTACTATGAAAGTTCAACAATATCTAAAACTTCAAACTGAATATAGAAAATGCTATAAGAAATTCCTAATTATGGCCTCCAATCTTCAATTTCTGGACCCATCAAAGGACTTGATTCATTACATTTATAGGCCTTGGTCCTTACTGTTAGGCCCAATATGGAAAGCTAATGTACTGAGAGGGGAGGGGTGAATCAGTACTTCAAATCCTTTTCTCAATGATATCTTTACTGTTATGCATAAACCAAAAGTTACTGTAACATAATATAAAGCTAAAACAAATGAGTAACACGCATACATGATTCACTCCATAACACGTATATTTTGGTTACGCAGAAACTCTTGGTTAGAGAGAAAAACTGCGGTGGGGATGGCACCCACAACTTCACTACTGCAATAATAAATAGTGCTCGGTTAGAGCTACATTTAGCTATTTCTGATAGCTTACCCTGTTAGGAGTATTAAGATCAGTTAGATCTACCTTACTAAAGGATTTATACAACACTATATAAGTGTAGCACCTGGTTAAAGGATTTACAATTTATAGACTTGGTTAGAGTCTTTTACCCTGTTAAAGGTTTCTCTTACAACTTCAAAATATTACAATAAGACTTTACAAATATCTGCAACTTTACATCTGAAATGCTATAGCCGATTCTATGTGCTCAAAATAAGATTACCTTTCCTATAGCATACCTCGGTAACTCATAAAATAACTCGATAAACCCTTCTGTTTACTTTGTTCCTCGACTATTCTTTGATAACCTTCTCGGTGACCTCTGTGTCTCTGTAACAGTCATAATACTCTATGATTTCTCATGTATCACATAAGTCTTGCTTCATACACATATGGACACACATTTCTCATATTCACATCTCTTTCTAACCCTAAATTCATGTTGTATAAATAGACTTCTTATGTCGGTGATCTGATTCATTGCTTCGATCTTACAAACATGATTTCTCAAATAAATAACCATGCAAAATATTTCATTGGCTAGATGACCTCAAAATTCTACAAAATCTGTATGTTCAATTTCCAATGTGATAACGGTTCTGTGTGCCTTGATCTTGTAACACGTTTTCATATGTGTGTCTAGGTTCAATGAATCTGGTAACACGTTTCACTTGATGTATATCAACTCGGTGTATTATCTTTACTGCTCAGTAGACATGAAATGACACTCGGTAGACAGCTCGGTGTATACTGGGCTTTGTGACTGTTTTCCTTCCGTAACCGACTACGCTGTTCATACCAACTAAATATTTCAGTAGGGGTAACAAACTAGAGTATATAGAATGACTTTGTATATAAAACTAATGGCAATTTGATAAGTAGTAACAATCTCCCCTTTTGACATTAGTTGAGATGTTTGACAAAACTACTTTCAAAGTCATTACTCAAAAATCTGTATACTTTACAACATTTGACTAAACATGCAGTATATACATTAGTCATTGAAATAGTTTAATCAAATATACTCCCCTTATCAATATGCTGTACAAAACTCTGTAATGTGTGCTTGGTGATCAATACTCTGTAATCACTGTTCTTTCCTCTGTTCACTGCTCTTGGATACTCTGCTTATTCTGCTCATTCTCTGCTCGGTATACTCCCCCTGTATACTACACTCCAGTTGTTTGATACTTTGAATACTATACATTCTTGATGATATATTCTGATATACTCCCCTTTTTTGACAAACATCAAAATTTAGTTACCATTGGGAGGTGGCAACTGATCAAAAATGGATTTGTACTTTGTCAATAATGAAATTAAGCCATCTAAAGTGCTTCCCTCTTGTGTAGTAGAGAGATAAGTGGCTCAGTTTAGCTGTTCTTGAACGGATGAAAGATGAGGAAGGAATAATGTTTGAAGTGTCATTATGTCCATCCTGATCTTGTGTTCTTCATTCCTCAGTTCCAATTGTTGAGCCATGAGCTGTTGTAGCTTAGTATAAAAATTTTGAACTGAATTGGGCTCGGGGGTCAACTTATTTGAGAGATCGGTGATCTCTTTCTCAATTGCTTCTGTTTTATTCTTAATGTCTTTAAGAAATAAAGAAAATGTGTAGAGTTTCTGAAATAATGAAAGAATGTGCTTGAGTTGAGGGGACAACTTAGCAATAAATTTGACAAGTTTTACCTTGCCAACAACAATGGATCTTTATACTTCCTCTCTCATTTTAGCAGTTAGCTCCTTGTCTTTTAGTTTGCTCAAGTATTCCGATGCATCTACTCTAGATGTCTCAATCTGATTTAGGAGTTCATCCAATTGAATATGGATGGCTACATTGGTTGATATTGTAGCTGAAGGTAGCATATCTGATAGTAAGGTCTTGACCTTCTAAAGTACTTTATTCTTCTTTTGTATGGCCAGTTGCTTCTCTTGTTCAACCTTTGCTTTGCATAGTTCACCGAATTCATTGAGTGCTTGCCCTTTCAATGTGGAGATGTCTACATTGGGCAACACTATTGGTTTTGATAAATCAATTTTGAAACTATGCTTTTTCAACTTCTTTTCTTTACCTTTCACCGTGTGAACCACTACAATAGCTTGAGAGGCTTGAGAACCCTCGGTAGGTTGCTTGGTAGAGACAACACTTTTGTCGGTTTCTTTAGCCTTGGTAGTGTCCTTCGGTGTCTCGGTGCTTGGTGTCTCAGCTATAACATTTTCCATGCTAGAAGGTGCTTGAGAGGTTTGTTCTTGTGAAGTACCTTCTGCTGTAGACTTTTGACCTTCGGTGCCTTCACTTGTAGCCTGAGGAGCATCAGTTGTAGCAGGTTGATTGATCGGTGGGTAAGGCTGAACTTGTTCCAAAATAGATTCACTGGAGACAAGTTTTGCGTAAGCATTGCCTTCTATCATTTCTTGTTCAGGTGCCTTTGCATCCATGATATCTTCATCTATTTGAATGGTGACAGCAGGGTCTTGCTCGGTGACATCAGGCTCTTGGTTGATGACATCGACTATTTCCACTGTAGATTGTTCACCAGCATTCTTTCTTCGAAAGATGGTCTTCCATTGCTCTTTTGTTTCCTTTTCCACTTCTATATATAGGCCATTCATCAATTTCAAGGCCTTTTGTTTTACTGTAAATTGAGTTTGGTTGTTTGTCAGATGTTCTTTTATTTCATCAACCGACATATCAGGAAAGAGATGCACCAAACTTCTTTCTCTGATTTGTTTCTCCGAGTCTAGGGCATATTGCCATCTGGTTTCAATATGTGCATATAATTCCGTAGGAATAGAATTACATACTTCTAATGGGACACCTCAGAATTTGAGAAGTGTGCAAATGACAACTTCTTCAATTTGCCTCTTTTCATCAGCAGATCTGGATTCATATTTGACAAATCTGAATCCACCAAATCCACCATATTCCTTTAGATTATTACAAAAATTTTCTACACTATGTACATCTACCTTCTTGCTTTTCACAATCTGAAATGTATTTGCATCTTCAGATTCAGTATCACTCGACTCTTTTGGCAAAATGAGTCTCCGAGTAGATTTCTTGTAAGTTCTAGTTACCTTAGGAACGACAACAGTCTTTTGTTTCTTACTCAGTAATGCAGCAGATGCCCTTGTGTTAGGTCTCTTTTTTGGAGGGGTCAGTAGGGCCATTGAAGTGTCCTTTTTCTTTCTCTTCAACACTTTTCCCTTTGGCAATTCGGTGCTAAGTGTTATGGCTGCTTCTTGGGCCTCTGTCTCCTGTTCGGTGATGGCTAGAACTCCTTTGACAGGTGTGGAGGAAGACTCTTCTCCAAATTTCTCAGTTAATGCCTTAATCATCTTTGTAGCTTTTCTTGTAGCCTTAGGTACTACAATGCTCATTTTTACTTTTTCCTTCATCTCTTCATAGGTTCCATACCTCAGCTCGATAGTATGCCTTGGCAATGATAGATAGGCATCAATTTGCTGTTGTGTGATATCAAAATCAATCTCGTGACCCATAGGTGACAACGATTGAGTCCTCGGTTCCACAACATTCACATAACAGTAATCGGTGTCGACCTCAAAACATATTTCATCTTTGTATTTTTCTACCAGCTGTGGTGGAATCCGGTACCTGTTATGCATTTTCTCTTGGAACTTGCTAAAGTAATCATCCATTATATCATTAAAGTTATCACCTAACTTCTTGATGAAGTCATTGATCTAATGGGTGATTGGTCGGTGTAGTTCCCAAACAACTTTACCGACTATTGGAAAAAACTTCTCAAAGTAGAAAAACATACATACAAGTAATGATCCAAATTTTAGAGTATTTGCCGAGTTGTTCTTCTTCGGCTTCCTGATTGTGTTCAGATTTTCAAACAAGTTCTTCAGCAATACTTCACACGAGTCAATTTTCATGCCTTTCTTAACAATTTTGTATGCTAAGTCCACTGCTGCATAGGGTACACTGTTTTCCCTTGCCGATTGGAAGAAACAGTAACCAATTACTCTAATGGCAAATTTGAGTTCAGGATCAGTGACATTGTTCAACTTCAAACCTCTGTAATCCGATTCAACTCCAGTCAAACTGATCAATTCCTTCTGTGATATCATTTTCTGTGCTTGAGCATGATCATAGATAGGATATCTGATGATCAGATGAATGATTTCTTTAGTGATCTTAAACGATTGCTCTTGTAGCCACATGAAATTATCATGCACTCGGCTTAGTACAAACTTGACCCACTGGGGTTTGAACACATGGGGATAGGTTAGGGCTTCAGGCCATCCCTTGATTTTGATATGCTCATACTTGCTATTCATTTTACCATCTATGCACAATTCATCATATGCATCTTTGATCTCAACATGACCGAGTTCTTCAACACGACATTTTGTGAAGAATCTCACATCCTCGACTAACAAGACTCGATCCGGGATGAGTGAAAAAGCAGTTTTGTCATCTGATGCAGATGCAATTTTGGGAGTCAAAGAGTATTTTAGTGAGGGCTTTTCTACATTTGTGACAACAATGGGGTCTTGGATCTTATATGCCATTGATTTCAGATAAAAATTGACACAGGAACCTTAGGGTTTGAGAACTTAAACAAATGGCAGACACTTCACACTCAGTAGATAATAACAACTTAATGAGTTCAGTAAACCAGCTTAGCAATGCGATGAGATTCGATGTAAATACCTTAGATTTTGCTTTGAAGATGGTTTGATCGCCTTGATTCGCTCTGCTCTGCTTCTTGAAAACTTAGTGAATGAAAATGATCGTGAAAAACCTTTTAAGTACTCAAAAATACCTTATCGGGCTCCGTGCAAGTTAGGTCGAAGACATTAAATGCACTCGGTTCACTTAACTTTCTTTCCCTTTTTTTTGCTTTAACCGAGTAACCAGATTTCCTTCATATACTGACTCGACAGGCTTCCTGAATTCATCAACTTAACAGTTTTCCTGTAAAGTGCTCCAAAAGACTTTGATAGAATTTCAAACTTACTACTTCATCTTACTATGTAGATTTTGAATTCAGTACATACTAAAATAGGAAATGTTTAAGATTTAACCTTGTGAGAATGCAGTCCCTTCATACCTTTACCGATTAATTTGGAGTGGGAGCACCTAACTCGGTAGGTAAGGTGCTTTCTTTATTTGACACAATTTCCTTCTTTCTCCAAATCATCTTTCATTTCTCTTTCATTTCCTCAGTGTCTTCTCTAGGTTGATCTCTGCAATCTCCAGCCAAGTGTCCAACTTTGTGACAATGAAAACATGCCATACTAGGATTTCTCCATGATCTTCGGTTATTCACTCCAAACCTTATAAAGCAGTTGGCACTTATATGTCCATATCTTCCACAACATTCACACCATATCCTTGTATTGTAATCCCATGGTACTGCAAAATATTGTCGGTAAGTATCTGTGTGAGTTCGGTAACCTCTAGTATTTGTTCGGTGTGCAGACCACATGTGGTTCTTTTGCTTAATCCAACACTTCTCAGTATGATGTCCATATCTATTGCAGTTTTTACAAAACCCTTTGAATTTTGCCTTCTGATAATTGTTAACAGACTTTGTCCTACATTGATTAGATGTGTGACCATATTTACTGCAATTGTAACAATAACCATTGGTCTTAGTAGTATTCGGTTTCTTACCTTTTCTGATTTGACACATGTTGGTAGTATGACCTCAATTTCTATAGTAGTAGCAAATAGGCTTCTTCCTTTTGATGTTATTCCTTTTTCCAGCTTGTTTTGATGATTCTCCTCTCTCAGTAGTGCAGATTCCCTTCTCGGTAGAGTCTTTTCCTTTGTATCTGAGTCCTCCTTCTTTGTAGGGTCATCTTGTGTTCAGTTGTTCATCCAACATCTTTGATGCTTCATAACTCTTCTTCAGTGTTTCCTTGGATTTCTTCTCTGTTTCAAGTTCATTGCTCAACCTTGATACTTCAAGTTTCAATGCTTGATTCTCATCATTTTTTAGATTTGCTTCATTATGTGTATAACCTAGTTGATCTGTCAGATTTTGTTGAATACCAGTTAGCCTTACGATTTCATCATTCTTATCAGATACTAAGACTTCAAGTTGTTGTTTCTCTCTTTGTAGATCTCTTGCTTTATCCTCGACTATCCTTAATGCATCTAGATTTTCAGTCATCTGTGTACTGAAATGTTCATATTCTCTTTTCATTGCTTTTAGTTGATTAGCCAATGCTTTGTTCTTTTCTTTCAACATTCCAGTCATTTCTTCAGTTTCTTTAGATATACTGTTCTTAGATGATGTCTCGATTTGTTCCACTAACTCTTGAGAATCCTGCAAGTCATCAGATAATCTTCTCCTTACTTTCAGAGATTTTTGCATTTGCCTTTGCATGTCTGCAATCACTTGATTTGCATTATCCATCTCTTCTTGTAGATACACAATCCTCTGAGATTGTTTATAGCCTTCCATTGATAAGATATTTCTCTTTAGGTAGTTAAACCCTTTTCTAAGATTCAAGCTCTGATACCAATTGTTAGGCTCAATATGGAAAGCTAATGTACTGAGAGGGGAGGGGTGAATCAGTACTTCAAATCCTTTTCTCAACAATATCTTTACTGTTATGCATAAACCAAAAACTACTGTAACATAATATAAAGCTAAAACAAATGAGTAACAATCATACATGATTCAGTCCATAACACATATATTTTGGTTACGCAGAAACTCTTGGTTAGAGAGAAAAACTGCACCCACAACTTCACTACTGCAATAATAAAGAGTGCTCGGTTAGAGCTACATTTAGCTATTTTTGATAGCTTACCCTGTTAGGAGTATTAAGATCAGTTAGATCTACCTTAGTAAAGGATTTATACAACATTATATAAGTGTAGCACCTGGCTAAAGGATTTACAATTTATAGACTTGGTTAGAGTCTTTTACCCTGTTAAAGGTTTCTCTTACAACTTCAAAATATTACAATAAGACTTTACAAATATCTGCAACTTTACATCTGAAATGTTGTAGTAGATTCTATGTGCTCAAAATAAGATTACCTTGCCTATAGCATACCTCGGTAACTCATAAAATAACTTGGTAAACCCTTCTGTTTACTCTGTTCCTCGACTGTTCTCTGATAACCTTCTCAGTGACCTCTGTGTCTCTGTAACAGTCATAATACTCTGTGATTTCTCATGTATCACATAAGTCTTGCTTCATACACATATGCACACACATTTCTCATATTCACATCTCTTTCTAACCCTAAATTCATGTTGTATAAATAGACTTCTTATGTCAGTGATCTGATTCATTGCTTCGATCTTACACACATGATTTCTCGAATAAATAACCATGCAAAATATTTCATTGGTTAGATGACCTCAAAATTATACAAAATCTGTATGTGCAATTTCCAATGTGATAATGGTTCTGTGTGCCTTGATCTTGTAACACGTTTTCATATGTGTGTCCAGGTTCAATGAATCTGGTAACACGTTTCACTTGGTGTATATCAACTCGGTGTATTATCTTTACTACTCGGTAGACATGAAATAACACTTGGTAGACAACTCAGTGTATACTGGGCTTTGTGACTAATTTCCTTCTGTAACCGACTAGGCTGTTCATACCGACTAAATATTTCGGTAGGGGTAACCGACTAGAGTATATAGAATGACTTTGTATATAAAACTAATGGCAATTTGATAAGTAGTAACACTTACAACTATAGAGTAACTAATTCCTATGACTCAATTAGAAAATGGGGGAGGTTGCAATTCCACTTGCGAGTCACTGCTTTTGAACCTCACTTGACTAACACTAGACAATAAGTCTTCATCAATTGTAGTGATAGTTCCATCTCCTTGAAGCATAGTTTGGGCTTGGTGACATCTACATGCTGAACATGTGTGTTGATGAACTATTTTCAAAGCTACATGTCATAGAATTCTAAATCATGATTGCACCTTCGCACTTGTGAAAACTGGGAGTGCAATTGATGTGATCCCTTCGCTTACTGCTTGTTCCTTTTGTAGCTTTGGTAGTTTCCAAAGTAGCATTTAATTGAGGCTTGTGGTGGGTTAGGCAAATACTCAATTCATAACTTTGCAACTCTTAGACTTTCTTTTAGCCCTTCCATCTTATCAACTATATTTTCCACTGTGTGTTGCTTGGTAAGATTGGAGAACAAGGTACACATATCTTTGTATAACAGTAGTATCAAACTCAATAGTTGGAGAGAAGTTTTCAGATACATATGCTTCCCACTACTTGAGCACCTCCTCCTAGTTGAATGAGCCTGTATGAAGGATTTCTAATCCATGCTTTTCCAATACCCTCACCATGTATTGCTCATACTTCTCAAGGAGGCTAAGGAAAGGTGGATACCCTTTTAGTACTTTGATTCGACATTAATCCAAAACATCCCTTTTGAATTCCAAAGCATCAATGGAGGCTTGCAAAATATTGGAATCCTTTCCGCCTAATAAATCTTCCTTCTTAATTATAGATTCTTAATATTTTTCAACACTTTGACTTGTTTTGCAAGTTTAGTAGATTGGATCTCCCATTGGGTGGAACGAAGATTATACCTCTTTCAAGAATATAAGCATCTTCATAGATATCCATGGTTTCTTTTAGGAACATTCTTATTTTACTCAATTGATCTCTAGTCCAGGTGTCAAGAGCAATTGCCTTCTTTCTCATTGCATACAATGACTTAACTTCCTTCTCTGTGTTGGGAAAATGGTGTCTCAACCTTGCATTTACATGAAGTTACTATTTATAGTAAGTTTTAGTTTGAGAAAAAAAAAGGTGTGAAATTATCCCCAAAGCTTTGTATGGGCTAGATAAGCATGTTGACAAATTTTCGTCGCTAGACCTTAACTAGTTTTTGAAGATATTAAAGTTTTCATTTTTGAAGGGTGCGATGAAAGGTTTAAACTTAATTTTGAGGACTTTGGACCCTCCAAAATAACTTTAAAAGTGGGTTTAACAAGCATAGTGGGTTATGAGGTAATATAGCACTTTGGGAGCTTTCCAACACATCAAACGGTTCATCAATTGGACACCCAGTTCACAAGTTATGGCCTCTAGAAGTTTGGACTCCTGAAATAGGAAATATAAAATGCATCAGACACATAAATAAGTTGTAAAAGGGAGGAACACATGTTGATGTGTGTTTTGACATGTCATAGGGAATCTAGAATGGAGATAAGGTTGGCTCTACTTTATTGGGTGGTTTTAGCTTGTGGTTTTGTAATGTCATTTGACGATTTCTTGTATTGTATCTCCTATATATGAGGTGCGTAAGATAGAGGTTGTCTAAGAGTCTTATGGCTATTGAGTTACCTCTGAATATCTGATTAGTGGTACTCCTATGAACATATTTCTCTATAAGTATATTGCAATTTGTTATTGGTTGTTGAATAATATATTGAGCTGCTTTTGGAGTGTGGGGTTTTTCTCTTGAAAGGTTTTTCTCCACATAAATCACTATGTTGTGGTATGCATGATATCATGTTTTATTATTGTTAAATTTTTGTAACTGTTGTAATGATCTGTAAATTTTTTGGCATTACCCTCCTCTCAAGGTTAGCGTAAGAATTTGTTCCGCTTCTTAACTTCCTTACAAGTGGTATCAGATCTTGATCACATTTGGTTTCATTTGTGGGTTTTTGGGTTTTTTGAACTAATCTAGATTTGAGTGGGAGCTTGTGTAGAAGATACTTTTTGATATTGTTGCAGAATTTTCAAATGACAAGTTCGTTAGGGAGAATAGAGGTTAATAAATTCTCTTGAAGTAATTTTGAGATGTGGAAGTTGAAGATGAAATATATGCTAAAAGATCAAGATCTGTGGGATGCTGTTGATGTGCTCAAGACATGCAGATCCTTCTATGGCTGCTCAATATGATGTTATGGATAGAAAATGCAAGGGTCTAATCAGATTGTTCTTGGAAAACTCTATTCTAATTAAAGTCCATGAAGAGAACTCTACACATAAGCTATGGACTAAGCTTGGTGAAATGTATCAAGCAAAATCTTTATTGAATCATATTTTCTTAAGGAAGAAATTGTATTCTTTGAGAATGTAGGAAGGTGGAGAAATTTTAGATCACCTAGAAGCATTTAATAGGTTGGTGGCTCAATTGGTATCTGTTGGTGTTAAGATGGACAAGGAGGAGAAATTTCAGATCTTGCTTTGTTCTTTGCCCGATTCATGGGATTCTCTTGTTATGGCTATCGATAGTACTTTGTTGTTTTGAAGTCTAAAGATGTGGTGGGTGCCCTACTTGGTGAAGAGATGTAGAGGAAGGTATCCATTAGTTCAAAGGAAGCCCTAACTGTTTGTGAAAGACCTAAGGAAAAGGCAAGAAGAATGAGAAGTGCATTAAGTCAAAATCCAAAGGGAGATCAAAATCTCCTGGAAAGTTCAAAGTCATTTGCTTGGATTGGGATAAATCAGGTCACATCTGTAAGGACTACAAAGAAGAAAAGAAGAAGAAAAAATAAGTTCATTTTTTATTTTGAGTCTAAGAAGGAAGATGGTGATGCATTCATTATAGATTTGGCTACTACTGCAGGTAATTTGATGCATGGTTAATTGACTTAGGTGCATATTTTCATATGAATTCCAATAGAGATTGGTTTTCTGAATATGAATAATTTAATGGAGGTAAGATGTAGTTGGGTGATGATTCACATTTAGATATTGTTGGTCGTGGTAAGGTTAGAATTAGGTTTTTTGATGGTAGAATAAAAAGGATTAGCGATGTGCTGCATATCCTTGGTTTAAAATGAAATTTATTAATTGTGAGTAAACTGGTAGATGCGAGTGTGCAAGAAGTCTTTTTTGATGTAGGATGTAAGATGATTAAGGGTACTACGGTGATTGCTATAGGTCTCAAGTTCAACACTTTGTATAAGCTAGAGGCGTACACTATTGAGTGTAATAACACTTTTGTAAAAAGTAAATCTGTGAATACTTCATTGGAAGATTTGAGGGTTTCACTTTCAGCAGATGGACATGGATTTTGGGTACCTAAGGGTGCTCCTTCTTTTCAAGCAAAGTTACCTATAGAGAAGACTATGTTATGGCACTAGAGGCTTGGCCACATTAGAGAAAAGGGTCTAAGGACCTTGAAAAATAAAAACCTTGTTGAAGGTTTTGAATGATTGTAATCTTCACTTTGATTTTTGTGAGCAATGCATTTATGGAAAACAAAACCACATTCAACTTTACTCAAGATCTCATAAATATTGTGGTGTTTTGGATCTTATTCATTCTAATGTGTTTGGTCCTGTAGATGTCCCTTCCATTGGAAAATCCACATATTATGTTTTATTTATCGCTGATTTTAGTAGGACATGGGTATGCTTTTTAAAGAGTAAATCTAAAGTTTTCAATCATTATAAAGGATTCAAAGCAATGGTTGAGTTGCAGACTAGAAAGAAAATTAAATGTTTGAGGATTGATAATGGCGACGAATTTTTCTCTAATGATTTTGATAGATTATGTAAAGATTATGCCATTAACAGACAAAAGACAACTCTGTATTCTCCACAATAGAATGGAGTTGTAGAAAGAATAAACATGATGCTAATGGAGAAGGCTAGAAGTGTGCTAAGTGGTGCTGGTCTAGAGTAAACGTTTTAGGCTGAATATATTGGCACTACTTGCTACCTAATTAAGAGGTCTCCTACATCAGCTCTTGTAGATAAAACACCTATGGAACTGTGGTCAGGTCACAAGCCTTCATTGAGATATCTTAGATTTTTTGGTTGTGAGGCATATGCACATGTTCCAAAGGAGAAGTGAAAAAATTCAGAGAACAAGGTTGTGAAATGTATCTTCATTGGTTATAGTTATGGTGTGAAAGGATACAAGCTTTGCGACCCTGTTGCACAAAATGTAATACATAGTAGAAGTGTTAATTTTAGAGAAATTAAATCTCCTTCTATTAAATTGCAGCCATAATAGACTAAATAGGAAGATGTGATTCAACTCCCTTCTATGCCTAAAAGAGTTGAATCAAGACCACTTGATAGGCAAGAAGTTGAGGAGAACTCATCTAGCTCTGAATCTTTAGAAGAGGAGGAAGAACCTCCAACTCAACTTGTTTCAAGGTCTACAAGATATAGACAACCACCTGAGAGGTATTTTCCTAATTATTGGAGATGTATTTTTTCTTTGAATACTAATGTGAATGAACCTAAGCTGTAGAAGAGGCATTAGGTATGAATGATGCAAAATCCTGGAAGATTGCTATGGAAGAAGAAATGACAGCTTTGAAAAAGAATGCTACATGGGATCTTGTACCATTGCCTGAAGGAAGGAAACTTGTTGGTTGTAAATGGGTGTTCAAGAAAAATATTGGTACAGATGGAGGCATTGAGAATTATAAAGCAAGGTTGGTTGCAAAAGGCTACTCTTAGGTTGAGGGTGTTGATTAAGGTGAGATATTTTCTCCTATTGCAAAAATGACATCTATTAGATTTTTGCTTTCTATTTTTGCTGCTTACGATTTAGAGGTTGAGCAAATGGATGTGAAAAATGCTTTCCTTCATGGTGATTTGGAGGAGGATATTTATATGACACAACAAGAGCACTATCTGGTGAAACGTAAAAGTAATTTGGTCTGTAAATTAAAGAAATATATGTATGGCCTCAATCAGTGTCCTAAGATGTGGTACCAAAAATTTGATACATATGTGTTGAGTTTGGGATTTGAATGTTCTAAATTAGATCACTGTGTTTATTATAAATATGATGGTGATTATTTCCTCTACATTTCATTATATGTTGATGGTATGTTATTGTAGCATCGTAAATTATACACCCTTAATTGGGTGGCATAATTCCATGCTTAGGTTAGCGTCTTCCTTAGTGTGTCGCATCTTGCATTTTAATTTCCCTTTAAACATTTAATTAATTAATTAAATTAAATCTAAAATTATCTTTCATCCCTCTACACATCATAAAATTGGGCCCTTAATCTTAGGCGTGCCCCTTTTTTATTTTATTCTTTCAATTAATCTATTAATTAAAAGACCTAATTATGTCCTATTTCAACCTTCAAGGCCTGATTTCACATATCTAAACACCTTGAATCATCGCATCCACCTGGGGTTGACTTTATAATCATGATACATGACATCCCTAAAACAATTGAAAAAAGTTGATTGGACCATGGTGATTCACCATGGTCTTGACTTTTTCTCCCCGAATTTCGGGATCATGTTTTGGTAGTATTATAATGTTTAAATGTGACTTGGTGCGAAATTATATGATTTCTAGGTTGACCTATGATCAATTTTTTTTTTAGGGTTTCATACATATAGCCTTTCCTTTCCTCATTTGAAGGATCCAACAACTCTAGCAATTGAAGGAACCTCTTATGAAGTGAAAGTGCAGGTTATGTGAAGTCTTCAATCAACAAATCGAGCATCTATCAAGTCTACATCAATCATTTGCATCATCAATTAAAGATTTGAAGATATTGAGAATAATAGGAGATCATGGACTGTTGATTGGATTGTACCTCTCCCTTAGGGTTTGGTATGTTTCATGTTATTTTCATATCTTTGCATGAGTTTCATAACACTTATTTTTAGATCTACATTATTGATCTAGATCCATTATCATATTTGTGATTTGAAGCATTTTCATTTACATTATGTTCATTTAGGGTTTTATATTCATACCGTAGGATAAGACTCTAATTCTTGCATTTTAGCACATTTAGGGTCTTATACACACAAGGTTCTTGTTGGTATTTTGGATATGTGATATTGTTTTGTCATTAATGTCAACAGCTGTCATCACTTGTCAACACTTATCAACACTTGGATATCTTTGGTTATGTTCACTGGCAAGTCAGAGACTTATGCACAGTCACCAGTATTTGGTTCACCGACAGATTATATTGTTCACCGACACTTGGAATGACTTGGAGACTAATTGGTTATGTAGAAGACATTATTTGATCACTTGGTTTTGGCGATTTGGTTATTTGTTTATTCAGGTTTGCATATTTGCTGTTACCGACAAATAGGTCCAGGATATACTCCGACAGACATATCTATTCCAGATCAACATGTCACGTTATGGAGATGATTTATTATTATTGTAAATGCATTGAGCCGACATCATGCATCACATAATGATTTATTTGTAATTGATTTTATTGTAATATCTTTTAGTGAGCCGACCTATTCAATCGGTCTTAGGTTATGGTATAAATGTAAGATCTCATTTGTGAGATTGATATGCGATTAAAAAAGGAATTATAATAAGGTATATGCAAAAATAAGCAGAGCTATACATGCAGACATCATTTGAAGGTTGAAGGAAGTTTTTGTGAAGGCAATCAAAACTTAACCGGTACTAAATCTAGCATATGAAGATGCTATTTTATGCAATACATTATCATTGGATTTAACCATCCAATTGTAGTCAGTGTGACTCTCATTTTGTGATTGAGCAGTGAGCTCTAGGCAGCTGGCCTTTCTGCATGTGCATAATCCATATTGTACACACATACTATCTGCAGTAGTATCATTTGATTGTGGGTAAGGCTTCCCACCATGGTTTTTCCCCTTACAGGGTTTCCACGTACGAATATTTGTGTTATATGTTGTGGATGTTGTTGTCTTTCTGTTTTATGCATTAATCTTTACTGGTACTGCAATTAAATGATAAAACTATCTACCGACATAAAGTTTGGTTTACTGGCATTAAGCATTAAGTTTTGGTTAAGTTAATTTTGGCTGAAATTATTGGACAACTAATTCACCCCCCCTCTCAGTTGCCTCCGGGACCCAACAGTTCTTGCACACACATTTTTAATACATTATTGGCTATTTTTGGATATAGAAATCACCAAAACAAGGGGTTTGACTAAGGAAAAACCCTATATAGCCACCCAAACACCATTTTTTAAGTTGCAGGTGCATGTATAGGAATCCGATGAACACACAATCTTTTTGATGTTGGCATTATACACTCAGATGAGAATGGTTGATGTTTTCATTGATGGCAACCAACTGGTAATAGGGTTCAAAGGTTCTACCGACAACAGACTTCACCTATCGGCATCGACAGTCACTTCAAGGTTTATTCACACTGGCATCTAGTTACATCGACATTAGATTATACCGACAGTCCAAGCTGACTTGGAAATAATATTATTTATGTGAAATGTATTGTAATGTAATATTATATTTGTATGGCCGACATGATGTATTTCAAAGACTCATATATGTATGAGATATTGTAGGTCATTTGTAATGTAAGGAAAGATATGATAGGTAATGTAAGGAAGCAGTAATATGTGATAGGTTATGATAGCAAATAATTGTATATGCATTTTGATGTATTTATCTTGAGAGCGAATAAGGAGAAGAGCAGAGCGAAGAAAGGTTTTGGCAAAGGTATCAGACAAAGCTTAAACTGATACTGAATCCAACATTGTAGATGCTATTTGAGTAGTACATTGTTATTGGATTTAACCATCCAATTGTGTAGTCAGTGTGACTCCATTTTTGTATTGAGCAGTGAGCTCTAGGCAATTGGCCTTCCTGCATGTGCAGGCCCCTATTGTACTAAGTAATATTTATTCATATTGGCCAGTGAGTAAATATTGTGGGTCACAAATCCCACCGAGGTTTTTCCCTTACCGTATTTCCTCGCCAAAAATATCTGTGTTATGGTGTGCATTGATGCTTATTCTTTTGTTTCTCTTTACTGCATTATTATTTTCTTACCGGTATATTAGTTTGGGTTGTAAAGTTGCAAATAAGTTTAAATATTTCATCTACCAGTCAGACACTGATTCACCCCCCCTCTCAGTGTCTTTGGGACTAACCAAGTATCTAACAATTGGTATCAAAGCCTAGTCCTCTATTTGCAGAAGCCTAACAGCTTGAGGAAGATTTTGAAATCAGTACCGATGGAAAGTTTGAGACAATAGTTGGAAGGAGCTCTTGAAGATTTTGATACAAAAAAATTAAAGAATATCAAACTGGAAGATGAACTCAGATCTGCTCGGGAATTTATCAAAGCACTTCAAGATAACTTGGTTATGGCAAAGAATAAGAGAAAATAATTATATGTGCAACTGCAAAACCAAGATGATGAAGAAAAGGAAACTCTTAGAGATATTGCAGAGAAACTGAGACAAGAGAATAGTAACATGAGGAATGAGATGCAAGATTTAACCATGAGACTATGTAAGGATATTGAAGATAGAAAGAGGAATGAGGAAGATTTGGCCAGAAGACTTAATGATAGAACGGATGAAACTCTAAGGCTTAGTTATGAAAATGATATACTTAAAACATATTTGATTCACATGCAACATGACAAAGAGGAACTTATGAGACAAGTTAGTACTTTGGAAAGTGAGTTGGTCGCTGCAAATGAATACAAAGACAAATTCAAAAAAAGTTCAGATAAGCTTGATAATATGTTGAAAAGTCAAAAACCTGATGGAGAAACAGTTGGACTTGGATTTGAACATGGAGAAAGTTCTGAAACTGCAAACAATCATGATCACAGAAAACTAGTAAGGCAACCTAATGCTTATAAGTTCAATGGAAAATGTTTTAATTGCAACAAATTTGGTCATAAAGCAAATCAATGCAAATTTAGGAATAATCAGAACACAAACTTACCCACTGGTCAATGTTCCAAATGTAATAAAAATGGTCATAACTCAAACAATTGTAGAATGAATGTAAAATGCTATGTTTGTGGTAGATTTGGACATCTATCTAATCTATGCAGAACTCAAACCAGTCAAGGTTATGGAAAAGCTATTCAAAGAAACAATATAACCTATTATGCATGTAACAAGATTGGGCATATTACAAGATTTTGCAGAAGCAAGAATGTACCAACAAACAATAGAGGATCTAATGATAAAGGCAAGGAAAAGGTGAATGAAATCAAGCAAGAATTCACTAAACAATGGATCAGGAAGAGAGATAAGAGAAATGATGAATCTGTCTCTACATCAGCAAAACAAAGCAATCCTGCACCAACAAGAGATTCTTCATCTAACTAGGGAATAATCCTTAGGGGTAAGGCAACTAATTAAAGATCATGCACTTACCCTCAGTTGGTGGTAAGAAGTTATAATTCTTCTTTACCGATAGACATGTTGAGTATTCACTTCACCGACAAAGCATTTAATGCGATTGTAAGTTAAAATTTTTGGTTATAAAGCACTTGAATTTCTCATTTTGACTTACCAAAGCATTCAAGCATTCGAAGAGTGCAGAAGTTGAGCATCAACATTCAAGAAGCGAAGCAACAAAGGTTTTTCAGAGCATCTAAGGTTTTCACTTGCATTCGATAGTAAAAGGTATTTATCTTACGAAATGGCTTCTTCATCCTCCGTTCCTAAATTCATTGCAAACCCTACTATTGTGGATAATATCAAGCATCCTAGACTAGTCTTTAAGATCATCCCTAAGATAGCTAAGTTGGACGACTCCATTGGTGCATTTTTGAAAATTCTGAAAGGAGTTGCATTTGCTGAAGACCCTAGGGCATACATTCACTGTAACATCGAAGATTTAAAGAGAATGTTCATGAATGTTATCACTGACATACAAGGTGTAGTCAAACCGAAACACAAGGTTGTTGAAGATTTAGGGTTCACTAACATCCTTCACATGCCTGAATTTTCAGATGAGATTGTCCGTTATGTTCTTAGCAGAGTTCACGATGAATTTTTCGGGTTAGATTCAGTTTTCAAAATCACTAAGGAAGCAATTAAAGCTATTACTAGTTTACCTTCTACCGGCACTAGGCCTGATAAGAAAAAGAAAATTCCAAACAAAGAGGTTATGAACCTAACCGATGCAACATCAAATAACAAATCACTTAGGGTTAGTGATATAACCAATAACAATGTCAAATATGCTAGTATAGTTATTAGATACAAAGTTGCTCATACGAATAGGCTGAATTTATTTTAAGTTTATGCATTCATAGTGCCTATGAGATAATTATGAATAATGCTAAAATTGACATCTGTGAATGGTTGAAAGATGAGCTGTTAGAAAATTTGGATAAAATTAAAGGTGATAAGAAGGGAACATTAAAGTTTGGGAATTTGATTGTATGCTTAATGCTATATTTGTCAAAGGAGATTCCCAGTATTGGACACAAGGAATTTTCCTATGATATTTTTGTTGGAAAATAGATTAAGGAGGCAATTACCGACATAGGTTCTGATGGTGACAAACAAGTAAAAGACTATTTCAAGGACTTTCAAGCTAAAATAAGGCAAAGGGAAAGAATCCCTCAGAGCATTGTAGATAAATATGACAAACATATATGCTTTGTGATTAAAAGAGATGAAGTATGGATGGAGGCAGTTAGTCCTAGAACTGTCTAGATAACAAAGATGGGTTATGAAGTGGACTCACACATCTTAGAATCTTATGCCCAAATACTCCTAGATGCCCACAAGAACCAAAAGAGAAGATCTTTGGTAATGCTGAAATTATAGAGAGTGATGTTACTATGCAGAAGTAGAGGAAGAAAAGAGAAAAAGTAATAAAAGATGCTTCGAAGTTTGTTGAAGTTGTTATGAAGGGCTTGTTGAAACTTGATTTGATGAAAGATGTTGCTGAACAAGAAAGAAAATCAGAACAACAACCGATAGCACATATTTCTCCTGTGGCTACGTCATCTGATTCTGACAATGATAAGGCTACAGAATTCAAAAAGGTGGAAAGGAAGAAAAGAAAACCCTCATTGGCACTTGCTCCATCTCCAAAGAAATCAAGAACACTTAGGAAGAAACAACAGGCTGTGAGAGAGCCCAGTGGTCAGAAGAAGAAAGTCACACCAAAGAAACAACTAGAACAAAAGGAACCAGACACTCTTTCACCAACAGAACTAATAAATGAAATAACTCAAGAAGGAAATCTTAGTAATGTTAATAAATTATATCATTCTTTTAAGGATTCAGATAAGGATACCATTTAGGAGAGTATTATTTTATATCTGGACATATATACGAAGGTTCTTATTGAGGTTTTAGATGTTCTTCCTAATGATTTATACTTGAGACTTGTAGCAAAGAGAATGTCCATTATGGAGTTAGATAAGAAATTGAAGGTTGAGGCACTGTTAGCCATTCATCCTATTAATTCTAAGAAAGAAATAGATGACTTAATATCTACAGCTAACAAGACTATTTTTGTGAGTGGTCATTGGCAAGTTAGTCTTATGGCCAACAGAGTAAAAGAGATTGCAGATGAAACAACTGATAAGTAGGATATATTCTTTGTTGAGAAGGAGAAAGGAGAAGATAAAGATATATAGAAAATTGATAAATCATTTACTAAAGTATATAAGAAAATAGATAAGGGCAAGAGTAAGGTTGGCAGTGTACCTGACATCATAGTTAAGGACAACTTACCACCACTGGCACATGACACCCCACTGGTAGTATTAGAGGCACCGACAGAAATTGAAAATGAGCCTGAAAAGATATTAGAGGAAGTGAAAACATATAATGTTGATTTCGAGTCAGACATTCTATTCACAATGAATGTTGACACTCAAGACATTGATATTGTATTGGACAAGGAAATTGCAGAAGAAAAGAAATCTGAAGCTATAAATGTTGAGAAACCTGAATCACTGGTCAAGACTATTGGCATTCAGCAGAATATTGAGATACCTCCAGGAACAGAAAAGGAAAAAGAACATACACAATCAGAATCGACAGTAAATAAGAATGAGGATAAGAGTGAAAATAAGAAAGGGAAAGTGGATAAAGAAGAGGTTAATGTAACTGAACAAGTATCTAGAGAAGAGAAGAAAGTTATTGCAGAACCTAGCACTCCTCCCAGTACTTCTACTATGGATTACAGATCAAAAAATGTTACCGATGTATTATTAGATTCCATAAAGAAGATAACAGAATGCAATGCCTTAGCATTTAAGGCTATTGATGATTCTTTACCAATTTTGCAGATGATTGCATCGACGTGCAAGGTGGATCACATTGTTGGGTTTATAGGTAAATTGGACATATTGTCCAAATTCATTTCTTCTAACATTGAAACTGTAGATAAGATAAATGAGGAGACTATTAAGGAAAGAGTTAATAAGGAGAAGGATGAATTCTTTGATAAAACAATAAAGGATTGTATAGGACAGATTGATTCATTGTTACCGACACTGAATTCCACCATTATGTAATACAAGGAATTGTATAGGGAAGCATGTAAACCTCACCACCTAACAAAAGATATTGATGAGCAAATAAAGAAACATAGAAAGAAATTGATGACATTGCTAACAATATGATTGGTTCTTCAGAACTAACATCAGTTTTGGATCAAGAGATGGCTATTTATGAAGAGAAGATTGAGAAATTGGAAAGAGAAAAATAAAGGTTAAAGATGAAAACCCGAGAGTTAAATAACAAACTTGGTCCTAGATTGGATAATTTGTTAACACACTGGAATGAGCTATCTAAGGCAACTATTCAAGGAGAAAGATCACCGGAGAAGGAGATGCATTATTTCACCAGGATGATCCGACAGAGAAAGACTGTAATTTCTAACAGTACAAAGTTTTTGCAAGGTCTTAACTTGGTTTTGGTAGACATTTTTCAGATTGTACATAACCCGCTACAAGTTTCTAGGTAAATTTTGAATTTTTGTTACTTTTGACATCCTTTGTCATTGATATCAAAGGGGGAGTTGTGTAATGAGAAAAATATATAGAAGGAGATCATTTTCTCAGGGGGAGCACTCTCAGTTTTTGGACTTCAAATTTTGGATATCAGTTTTGATTTTTCTCATGAGTGTTGCCATCAATGCCAAAGGAGGAGATTGTTGGCATTATACACTCAGATGAGAATGGTTGATGTTGTCATTGATGGAAACCAATTGGTAATAGGGTTCAAAGGTTCTACCAGCAACAGACTTCACCTACCGACACCGATAGTCACTTCAAGGTTTATTCACACTGGCAGCAGATTATATCGGCAGTCCAAGCCGACTTGGAAATAATATTGTTTATGTGAAATGTATTGTAATGTAATATTATATTTGTATGACCGACATGATGTATTGTAAAGACTCATATATGTATGAGATCTTGTAGGTCATTTGTAATGTAAGGAAGGATATGATAGGTAATGTAAGGAAGCGGTAATATGTGATAGGTTATGATAGCGAATAATTTTATATGCATTTTGATGTATTTATCTTGAGAGTGAATAAGGAGAAGAGTAGAGCGAAGCAAGATTTTGGCAGAGGTATCAGACAGAGCTTAAGCTGGTATTGAATCCAACATTGTAGATGCTATTTTGAGCAGTACATTGTAATTGGATTTAACCATCCAATTGTGTAGTCAGTGTGACTCCATTTTTGTATTGAGCAGTGAGCTCTAGGCAGTTGGCCTTCCTGCATGTGTAGGCCCCTATTGTACCAAGTAATATTTATTCATATTGGCCAGTGAGTAAATATTGTGGGTCACAAATCCCACTGAGGTTTTTCCCTTACTAGGTTTCCTTGCCAAAAATATCTGAGTTATGGTGTGCATTGATGCTTATTCTTTTGTTTCTCTTTACTGCATTATTATTTGCTTACCGATATATTAGTTTGGGTTGTAAAGTTGCAAATAAGTTTAAATATTTCATCTATAGGCCAGACACTAATTCACCCCCCCTCTCAGTGTCTTTGGGACTAACCAAGTATCTAACACCTGAAAGACATGATCTATAGGTGCAGACCCATATCCAAAGGTAGCTCTCACTATTCTAGGACTAAGGCTCCCAATGCCTCGGTCCTCTATGTTTTCAAGGAATCTGTGGCAGTTCTGAAGTATAGTGTCTCAAGGTTCAGTTTTTAGAAGTTCAGGTCAGTGTAGTATCAGGGACCAAGGTGCCCAGCACCCTGGTCTTGCATAGTCAGGCTCAATTTTTTTTGACAAGTGCACATATGAATGTTTTGTACTTTATATCTCAGTCTCAAATCTGCAAATTTTTATATTTTAGTTTATATTTGCACTTTTAGTCATTTCCCTAGCTTAGTTGATCACATCACTATATTTTGCACATCTCCCCTTTATAGCAAAAAAGGAATAGAAACCCTAGAGATATTCTTTAACTCTCTCTCTTACAAGAAGTAGTCAAAGTGAATTGTCTCCTTAGGCTCTTTCGTATTCCATTGTGTACATGAGAGTGGGATTAGGTCTTTGTTTACTTGATTCTATTTTCATCTTACACATTTTTGGTGAGCCCAATGTTAAGTAAATTTTGATTCATATTTGTTGAATTCAATCTTCTTAGATATGCATATCTTGATTAGATCTAGTTATTGCATGTTTCTTTTCATTAAAAAAAAATCCCAAAAATATTGTTGTATGCATTGTGTGTTCTAGGTTTTATATGCACTTTTCATTTCATAAATGTTGGATCTTTATTTGCAATATGTTCACTCTTATGATAATGCACTTTCTTATGATGATTATGAGTTTATATAGAAGAACTTGATGAGGCTCTTGATGAGTTTTTATACCCTAAGCCTTCTAAACCCATGTTTTGCCAAAAACTAATCAACCTTGTTACTATGCCATTTTGTAGTGACGATGAGGATAAGTTGAATGACTACCCTCATTAGGTCATTCCTATTAAGTCATCCTCCAAATATAGTATCATGATGGTTTATGATAATCCTCTTTATGAAGTTTATCTCCTTTTGAATCTAAACACAAACCTTTTTATAGATATGACCATACCATGCTAGATGATGCTCTTGATGATTTCATGTCTATTACATCTTTTCAAAATAATGATCACATGACCAAAAGGTTAATTAACAAGATAATATGAATAAACATAATTTTCAAGCACCTCTTAGTAAGCCTATCTTCGTGGTTATAGTAATGATTCCTTTTGCACCCCTAACAAATGTGTTATTACCATGCAAGGAGGATATCCCACTAAGAGTCCTTATGAGTATGATAAACAAATAACTAGAGAGAATTATAATTCAGTTGCTCATACCTACAACACAAGAAACAATGAGCAATATAACCCTCCTCCAGTTATCCCATATTCACTTCCTAATCCTCAACCTATTCTTCCACAAGCACCTCGTATTTCACAAAATCTTGGTAAGGAGTACGACCTTATTGAACAACTTAAAGCTACTCCCACCAAGATATCTCTTTGGGATTTGATTCAAACTTCATCCATGTATCATGGAATATTACAAGATGCCTTAAAAACCTTAGATGTCCACCCACAATGACACCTAATAATATGGATTCTTTGATTGACTCCATGATAGAAATCAAAGCTCAAAAATTATGTTCACACAAGATGAATTACCCTCTCATGAGTCAACACCAATATGATCCTCTTTAATTGTTGTCCTTCTTAATGATAATGCTATACAAGAAACCCTTGTGGATAATGGCTCTGGCCTTAATTTTTGTAGAATTAATATATTACACAAGATTAAGGTGGACACATCTCTCATCAAACCTAATTCTCTTACTATTCATGGATTTGATAATGTGGCTAGTTCTTTGTTGGGTATTATAACCTTACCTGTTAAGGTAGGACCTATCATTTTACCCACATGTATTCATGTCATGCCTGAAAACTTGATCTACAACCATTTACTAGGACAACCATGGATTCATAGTATGCAAGCTATTCCTTCTACCTTGCCTAGGCAAGTTGAATTCATATACAATAATAATATGTATAACTTGTTTGCCGATACCAATCTACAAGCTTGTTTGCAAACAACATCTTCTAAGTCTTCTTCAACCACTTCTGATTTAACTTTAGACACTCTTATTCCTTAAAGCATACCAACTTATTCAAGTGGTTCCAATATTGTTGAAGAAGACTCTACTCATCTCCTCCTGAAGAGACAACTTCTCCCGAAGAGGTGCTCCTAGGTGACGACTGGGGGTCTTTGGATTTTATGCATGCTTTTGTAGGAAAATTTAGGGTCCCTCCAAGAGAACCTGAGAGTGAAAAAAAGAAAGACATGGATGAACCTAAAAAGCAACCCACTTTACCTAAATTATTAATTGACAACTTTGTGGCTACTTCAAATTATACAACGCAACTCACTCCTACTTCAACTAATTATGACATTCAAACCTATGAGACTCCGTCTTCCCTCATAAAAATGGCTAATCTCTATGGTCTTGATTTCCACATCCTATCTAAGAGTGGATACAATGGCAATGGTTGTGGTGCTCGAGAGAAAAGAATAAAGGTTCATTTAGAAAAAAATACTCATAAAGCTTCTTTTGGACTTGGATATAATCCCTTTAAACCCACCAAAGCTTCCAAGAGGCTATCTATTAGTGTCAATGTCATTTTATCTTCTCCTAAGTCCCCTTCATTAAAAAATCTAGAGTATATCAAGTTTGAATCAAGTGTTCTTTCTTTGAATGTCTTTTCTACCGATGATTACTTGGTTGAGTTTTTAGGGGCTTATGACCACCTTCCTCGATATCATCAAAATCATGGGTTTCCCTATTGTTTGAATGCATAAGTATACTTTAGGGAAGGCACTAAACTAGCTAAAGATAACGATGAGATGACACATGAGTTCCCTCAACCTATGGATGTACCTCATCAAAGCAACCTTCTTATAAGTGATATTATCAATGTAATGATGCATCCTTGTAATGAAGAAAAGATCATAAAGATTGGGAAATGCTTAACTAGTGAAGAACAAAAATAATATTCTAGATTGTTTTATGATTTTCTTGAGATATTTTCTTGTCTCTACTTTGACATGGTTGACATTGATCCTAAAATTGTCACTCACAACACTGTCTTAATCCCTGATGCTAAACCTATGAAGCAGAAAATAAGAAAGATGAACCCCAAAATAGCCTTGCTTGTCAAAGCTAAAATTGAAAAACTCTTAGAGGCAGGATTAATTCACGCTATTGATTATTCCCCTTGGATTTCAAACATTGTTGCTGTTGCTAAACCTGATAACAAAATTAGGATATGCATCGATTTTTGAGATCTCAATAACGCTTCCTTGAAAGATGATTTTTCGCTTCCAAACATTGATATGATAGTAGATTCTACTGTTGGTTATGATTTGTTGTCCTTTATGGATGATTTCTCGGGATATAATAAAATATTCATTTATCCTCAAGATCAATTCAAAACTGCTTTCACTACTCCATGGGGTATGTTTTGTTGGGTTATGATGTCTTTTGGGTTAAAAAACATTGGCACTACCTATCAACGTGCTATGAATTTCATTTTTCTTGATTACATGCACAAAAAATTAGAAGATTGTGTTGATGATATTTTATCTAAGTCTATACCTTGCCAAGACCATGTTAAAATCCTTTGTCAAGTCTTCAAAAGAATTTGAAAATACAACATGCGCTTGAATCCTCAAAAATGTGTCTTTGGTGTGGAAAGTGGAAAACTATTAGGGTTGATAGTCTTGCACCATGGTATTGAGATGGATACAAAGGAAATAGACACAATAGTTAATACACCACCTCCTCAAAACATATCCCAATTGAGAAGTTTGCAAGGAAAAATTCAAGCGATTCATAGGTTTGTGTCACAACTTGCAGATCAAACTTTCCCCTTTACTCAATTGCTTAAGAAAAACACCACATTTCAATGGAATGAGGATTGTCAATAAGACTTTGAGAATTTGAAAACTTATTTGGCTAATCCTCCTATCTTGGAACCCGCTATTTCTACTCAACCTTTTCTTTTATACACAACTACATCTTCTAATGCTCTTGTAGCTTTACTGGCACAACATAATAGTGATGGTAAAGAATGCTCGATTTGTTATATAAGCCACACTTTGCTTGATTATGAGGTAAGATATACTATGATAGAAAGGTAATGTCTTGCTCTTGTTTTTGTAACCCAGAAGTTGAGACATTATCTTTTGAATGCTGTGATTCATGTTATTATCAAATTCAATCCTTTGAAGCATATCTCTTCTAAAACAGATCTTTCAGAATGTTTAGTGAAATGGGTTATGATGTTGACTAAATTTGACCTTAAATTTATCTATCAAAAAGCGATTAAAGGACAAGCATTGATAGACCATTTAGTTGATGCACCTTCACCCCTCGCATTACCCAACCAAGAATCTTTTCCTGATGAATTTGTTCTTCCTATTGACGTTGATGAGGCTTGGAAAATATATTTTGATGGGTCTAGGTGTCATACAGGTTTGAGGGCGGGTGTTATTCTAATATCTCCTATTGGAAAACCTATCCCCTTGTAATATCATCTTAATTTTCTATGCACCAACAACATTTCTGAGCATGAAGCCCTTATAGATGGTCTTAAAGCAACTCTAGCCTTGAATGTTAGACATATACACATCTATGGTGACTCTCAATTAATCATTAGACAAGTTATGGGGGTATATCAAGCTAAGTAGGATGAATTATCACAGTATTGAGAGTTGGATATATCTTTGTTAGAAAAATTCACCTCTTACACCATGGAGCCTTGATGTAGGAGCATCCCTAGTTCTTGGAAATCTTGCATCAATCAAAAACATTTTCTTTCTATTTTGTTTTTGTTTTGCAGTTCAACATTTCTTTTTGCATTTTATTGCATTTTTTCTCTAGATCTTGCAGAGTTGACTTTTGTTTGTGGACATGTTCATCTACCTTATCCTAAGTCCACAAGACATTTGGATCTTTTTTTGACAAGTTATTGCGTATGGAATTTGAGATAGTTTTCTAGCTTAGAGCACCAGAACCACTTGGACCTATTTTGCTAATGAAAAATCTTGTAGATTATTTCCATAGCTTGCAGAGCCTAATTTCATTGCTTCCAATGTTCCTTGGGTTGTGGTTGACCTTCCTTGGGGTCTGCATCTCATTCTATGTTGTTTCCATAGGGTTTCCTTTGGTGGAGGCTGACCTTGTTGTTTTACACGTTACATCTTCTTCATCAACAATTGTTTTCATCTTGGGCCTACACATATCATCCTTGGGCTATGAATATCATATAAATCAATGTAATCAAGCAGTTAGACATAAGCAAGACAGATATAGAAGATCAATCCAAAGGTGAGGAGGTTTGGAGTTGGATCAAATTCTTACTTGAGCCAGATACTGTATTTAAGCATGTTTCTAATCAGGCCTGTGTGCTAAATTTTGTAAGCCCACATGTTGCTGACCAGTTGTATTTGAATGATTTGATACAATATGTCTGATTCTACATTGAATCCATTTCATTGGGTTGTTTGTGTTGTGTTTTATTTGCTGCATGATCCAAATTATACAAGTAGATCTTATCTAAATAATAAGTGCAGATCTAATTATGAGAGGTTGTGTCCATTTCAAAGGGCAGAAATAATGAAGAGTTGTACTCTTTCAAAGGGTGCTAATGGTGAAAGGGCATGTCTCTTTCCAAAGGGTATACATGATGAAGATGTGTGACCTCTCCCTCACATTGAGAGATATAAAGGAAAGGAATCAAAGCATCCAATAACATCAACATGGATTGATAAGATTAGAACTGTTATTAAGTTACAAGCAGTAACATCTTTGTTCTTGGCAGTATGCATGGGGATGAGCTGAGTTGTTCATTCACATTTTGGCATAAATTGGCTATATATACTTACAGATAGAAAGCCAAAATAATAGCACCATCATTGCCCAGTTGGGTGGTTCTACATGCACAGAGTCAGTAAACCAGATCACAAGAATACGTGGACTGGTGTCAGGGATGACAATATATACATAGCATAGTGACAAAGAACTATAAAACAAACCTCGACAATACAATTTCCATTACAAAATTAGTCATAGACACAAATTGCATACTCATATCAATGAATGACACCTTCAGAACTGCTAGTATCATTAACTCTATCAGTCATACCATATCCTCAATTGTCAAAATCCAGAAAGCTGATCAAGATAAGTTCCATTATTCGAATTAATCTCATAATTTTATAGTAAAATATATCAAATTCTGATAAAATTATATTTATTAATATATTACTATTCTAATTTGAGGTTAGAATGGATGTCTCAGGTTTAAATTAAGGGAAATCCCAAGTGGGTCTTTGAGGACTTAAACCTGCTGTGACTTTAGCAAGCCTGTTCCTCAAAAGGATAATCAACATGCAAATGAAATGGCGTGCATCCATACCTCTCTTATATCCCTCAAGAATCCTATGGTGGATCTTCATTTTGTTATTCACAATCTTCCTTCTACAACTATTACTGATAATCTTAGTGATGTGGCTTATTGTTGTGCTCTAGATTCTAATGAATGGTACTAGCTGAAGAATAATGATGAAGAATAAATACCCAATAGGTACTGAGAGGGGGGGGGGTGAATCAGTACACACAAAAACTTCTTAAACAACTTAAACTACAAAGACTACACTAACTGACAAACAATATCATCAATCTAAATCAAGGCACTACTGGTAAAACACAGTATGACTGTGAAAGACATAAACCGGTAACATCTAGATCTTCTCAAAACCTAATATCTCATCTCAAATTCACCCATATGCTTAAGCAAGTAATGCATCAGAAATATAATGACCATTGGATCAACATGCTTTTACTGCTTAATAGAAAATACTAAAACATCACACATAACACATTGATTTTTCACGTGGAAACCCAACTGGGAAAAACCACGGTGGGGATGAATAACCACAAGTTGTTCTTGAACTCTTCTGAAGTCCACTATGTTAGGAGCCTAGTTCGGTTGAAGACTTTACAACAGGTTTTGCTAGGAACCGATCCCGCTAGGGATCACCCAGTTAAGGGATGGCTAAATACTTGGTTAGAGGTTAAAACCTTGTTAAAGGTTACCTTGTCAGAGGATTTAAAGAACTCAATGATTTTGAGTCACCTTGTTAAAGGATTTACAAAAAGCCTGTTAAAGCTACCCGGTAAAGGGATTTTCCATCTGCTGAAATGGTTAGAAGTCAATAGGTAATACACTAATCTGATAATAATACTTAATACCAAGGCAGATTCACTTCAGTTCCTTTACATCTGCAATCACACTCTGTAGATCTCTACTCATTGCTCCAGTTTGGCAAGAATCACTTCACACACATTCATTTGCCAACAACTTCAAATGAGAATTATCATCGACCTTATAGACAACAATTAAGTTGGTGGCAAAAACAAAAAACCCTAAGCATCTAGGTTAACAATACAGTCGGTCCAATCCTAGCCGTTTAAACACATTACATAGGGTAAAACAACTTTGAATGAATCTCAAGACATTCTGCATCATTTGTTCTTTACCGCTTCCATCTCAAGACATTCTGCATCATTCGTTCTTTACCACTTCTGGAAGCTGATAACCCATCACGCGTTCTCCACCGTTTATTAAAATTTTGCACATTCCTGAGGTAGATAGAATCAATCTTCTTCATGCAAGATCCTCAAGGAAATTCTTCACGCGCACAAGGCTGACGTGGCAATATGATCTAATCTTCATTTCAATGCTAACTCATCACAGGATGTCATCGGTCAAATCACACAGACTTGGAACGCATCAACCGGAAACCCTGAAGCTAAGACTACCAATCGATAGTCATATCAAATGAAACCCTGATACAAACTTTGCATATACCGGTTCACATTCCAACAGACTAGTTCACCTTGTTGGAATATGGACACTCCAATGAGACATTGTGTGTGATTGAAGGTTTTGTCATTGATGGCAACCTTGCAATCCTATGGCACCGGCAAAGACATTATACCGGCAAAGCATTACACAGGCAACCTTGTAATCCTATGGCATCGGCAAAGACATTATATTGGCAAAGCATTACACAGGCAACCTTGCAATCCTATGGCACCAGCAAAGACATTATACCCACAAAGCATTACTCAAACAAAATAGTGCACCGACATCAACAAAATCAATGTACATTGGCACCGGCATAGAAGATGTACACCGGCACAGAAGGAAATATGTATATCGGCACAGAGGCCGATAGGATTTTTGATATGTAATATTTTGTTTATCATTGTAAGTCGACTTGGCAAATTGTAAAATGACTCTTGTTAATAAAAGAGATCATTGCAGGCATTTGTAGGATATGGAGAGAATGTAACAAAAATTATAAGGCAGACCTAATGTGCAAATTGTAGGTCAAGGGTATATGTAAAGAACAGAGTAGGAACCGGTACTGAATCTGGCATTGAAGATGCTATTGTAAAGAAGTACAGATTATTGGATTTGTGAAAATCCTCTTGTAAGTTAGTGTGACTTCTTGTTGAGTAGTGAGCTCTAGGCAGTTGGCCTTCCTACATGTGCAGGCCTCTATTGTAAGTAATATTCTCTTATTGGCCAGTAAGTGAATATTGTGGGTCACAAATCCCACCGAGGTTTTTCCCACACTGGGTTTCCTCGTTAAACATCTTGTGTTATGGTGTTCTTTTCATGTGGATGCTTTTGGTTTTGTTATTTGCATTAATTCTTGCATACCGGTATACTATTACTTTATATTCTGCATATTCAGTTTTAAGAAAATCTCATTACCGTTTAGATACTGATTCACCCCCCCCTCTCAGTATCAGTGGGAACCCTAACAATTGGTATCAGAGCCTAGTCCTCTATTTTCAGAAGCCTAACAGCTTGAGGAAGATCTTGACACTGGTAAAGATGGAAAATCTAATGAAGCAACTTGAAGGAGCTCTTACTGACTATGATGCAGAGAAGTTGAAAAATATCAAATTAGAAGATGATTTAAAAGCAGCTCAGGACATTATTCAGGCACTTCAAGAAAATCTTACTGTTACAAGAAACAAGAGAAGAGAACTTTGTGAAAAGTTGCAAAATGAAAATGATGAAAAGGAATCATTAAATGATATGATGAGCAAATTGAAACAAGAGATCATGACAACAAAAAATGAAATGCAGGATATGACTGAGATTTTGCAAAGAGATTGAGGACAGAAAGAGGAATGAAGAAGAATTGACCAAAAGACTAAGTGATGCAGAAAATGAGAACACAAGACTTAGCTATGAAAATGATATGTTGAAGACAGATTTGATGCATACTCAAAATGACTCGAATGAACTAATGAGACAAAAATAGATCTTGGAAAGGGAATTGGAAACTACAAATCAACACAAAGAAAAATTCAAGAAAAGCTCAGAAGAACTTGGTACCTTATTGAAGAACCAAAAACCCAAAGGTGACACTTCTGGAGTTGGATTTGAAGTTGGAGAAAGCTCCGGTACTGCAAATACCTAGGATCAAAGCAAACCAGTAAGACCCTCTAATACTTACAAATTCAATGGAAAATGCTTTAACTGTAATAAATATGGTCATACGGCAAATGAATGTAGATCTAGGAATTATCAAAACATCAATCCTCCCACCGGTCAATGCACCAAATGCAACAAAATTGGTCATAACTCTGAAAATTGCAGAATGAATGTAAGATGTTATGTTTGTGGAAGATTTGGTCATTTATCAAATAAATGTAGAACACAAACTGGCATAGGTTATGGGAAAGCTATTCAGAAAAATAATGTAACTTGTTATGCATGTAACAAAATTGGTCATATTGCAAAATTCTGTAGAAGTAAAGGTACACCGGTAGATAACAAAAGTACCAGCTTGAAAGGTAAAGAAAAGGTTGAAGAGGTTAAGCAAGAATTTTCAAAGCAATGGATTAGAAAAGGTAATCTAAATATTGGGGTTACTCCTCCACCGGTAGAACCAACAAATGCTTCACCGACAGGACAATATGATGCTCCATCGGCAGGACAAAGCAATGCTCCACCAGCATGATGTTCTTCATCAAATTGAAGAAAATTATCTTGAGGGTTTGGCAATTTAATGACACATGTGCTATTATTCCCTCGGTTAGAGAAAAGAAGTTGAAAATCCTTCATTACTGGCAAATAAAGTTGAGTTAATACATCATTGGTAGACAATTAATGTGGTAGGTGGCAGAAAAGGCTTTATAAATTAAGTTTTTGTCTCCATTTCATTTCACCATGAATTCAAACTTTCAGAGAGCGTGAAGATTCCCGAGCTAAGGCATTCCAAGCAAAGAGGCAAAGCACTTCAGCAATCAGTCCATCCAAAGGCAAAAAAAGGTATTTATCATCATGGCATCCTCCTCTGCACCTGAATTCATAGCAAACACTACAGTAGTCGAGGTTATAAAATGACCTAGGCTCGTCTTTGAGCTAGTTCCCGAGGTAGCTAAGAAAGACGACAACACAGGTGCTTTTTCCCAAATTCCAAAGGGTGTTGTTTAAGCAGAAGACCCTAGAATGTACATTCATTGCAACATAGAAGAATTAGGTGATGAAGAAATCAAAGACATGTACAAATCTGTTATATGTGACAATGCCAGAAATGTGAAACCTGAACACCAAATTGTTGAAACCCTAGGATTCACTGAAATCCTCTGCATTCCTGAATTTCCCAAGGAAGTGATTAGGATAGTTCTCAGTAGAGTACATGGCTCATTCTTTTGGCTTGACTCAGTACATAAAATTACAAAGGTAGCTATGAAAGCAGTAACCGGGTTACCTTCCACCGGTACCAGACCTGACAAAACCAAGAAGGTCTCCAATGACCTAGTAATGAAACTAACTGGTGCAACATCAGACAAAAGATCATTGAGGGCTAATGATGTAATGGATACAAATGTAAGATTCATTAGCATGATTCTAGGTTACAAAGCTACTCATGCAAATAGGCTTAATTCTATTTCCAGTTTATGCATAAAAAGTGCTTATGACATGGTTAAGAACAATGTAAAAATTGACATCTGTGAATGGTTAAAAGATGAGTTAATTGACAACTTGGCAAAAATCAAGAAGGATAAGAAAGGAACCTTTAGATTTGGAAATTTGCTTGTATGCTTAATGCTACATATAACCAAATAGGCTCCCAGTATAGGCAACAAGGATTTTGGATTTGACATACCGGTAGGAAAACAATTGTCTGACTTATTCAACAACATGGGTGAAAACAAAGAAAAGAATATCCATGACTATTTTCAAGCACTAAAGGTCAAAATGAATAAGAGGATCAGACTATCACAGGAAATTGTCAAAAAATACAAGGATGACATTTGTTTTGTAATGAAAAAGGATGAGATCTGGATGGAAGCAGTCATCCCAAGAACAATCTGGGTTACAGAAATGGGGTATGAAGCAGATGACCACATAGTGGAAACTTATGCCAAAGCACTTCTGGAAGCCCCCCATGAACCAAAGGAAGAAGTATTTGGTAGTGCTGAGCACATTGAAAGTCAAATTCAATCCAAGAAGAGAGTATAGAAAGTTGAGGCATCTATGAGGAAAGGAAGCAGGCAAGCAAAAGCCTTAAAAGATGATGTACTAAAGAAAACCGGCATAACCGAAGATGAGTTAGCAGCCCAACAACTTGAAACTCATCTATCACTGGTAGATACCTCCTCAGAAGGAGATATGCTAGCAACTTTCAAAAGAGTTGTGAGGAAAAGAGACCCCTCACCGGTATCCACTCCTTCACCTAGAAGGACAAGACAGAAGTAACAAGCTACGAGGTCTCCAGTCAAGAAAGCCACACCTAAGAAAAAGCTGACCCCCAAAAGGAAGAAGAAGATAGACACTGACTTGGCCCCTTTTGACATATTACTGGATGAAATCACAGTGGAAGGAAAATTGAAAAACATAAGGAAAATATACGACACCCTATCAGAAGATGAGAAAGGACAAATTGAGGAAAGTGTTATACTACACATGGACATGTATAAAAAGTTTTTGATGCAAGTCCAAAATGAAATTCCTGATGAATTATATAAGAGACTTGAGGCCAAAAGGCAAGGAATAATTGAGTTGGATAAGAAAATAAAAATAGAAAAATTACTTGCAGTATACCCGGCCAACTCACCTAAGGAAATTGATGATTTGATAGCTCAGGCCAACCAAACAGTCTTTTCCACTGCACACCAGAAAATATCATTAATGGTAGGTAGAGTTACTGAAGTCTCAACTGAAACAGAAGATGGTTGGGATAGATTCTTGGTTGAAAAAGAAAAACAAGAAGAATATATGAATCCCAAGCCCATTCTGGTATATCAAAAGGACAAAGGGAAAGGTAAAGTTGGTGCACCGCCAAGTATCAAGATTAGAGACAACTTACCCCCACCTCCTTTAAATACTCCACCGGTAAAAACAACTGTAGAAGATCAACCGGCAACTGAGAGCATGGACATAGAGGATAACAATCCTAATCCTGAAGTCCTATATACTATGAATGTTGATACTCAAAAAATCAACATAGTGGTAGATAAGGATACCACAGATAAATCTGATAATAAAGAGCAACCGGCAACAGGAAAGCAAGAGCAGCCAGTACCAGATTCAAAGAAAAAGAAGGAATCTGGAACACAAATAGAGCAACCAACAGAGCTAAAGGCTCCAGAACAGATGCCACTGGTAAGAAATGATGCAAGAAAAACTGTGGAGACACAAACAGACCTACCAGAGGTCAATGCCAGCATGGTCCCTTCCATCAGCACTCAGTTTACTGGGTCATCATCAAATGTAACAGAGGTATTGCTTGATTCTATCAATAAAATAACCGATTATAGCTCACAAGCATATAAAGCAATATATGATTCAATTCCAGTTTTGAAATTAATAGCTCCAAATTGTAATATAGCCAACAAAGATTCTTTAGGCCAGTTGGATACACTTTGTAAATATATTTCTAGAAATTTTGAGCAAACAAAGGTAGAAATTGTAAAGGAAAGTGTAGAAAAAGAAAAACAAAAATTCTTTGAGGAAGGAATAAAGAAGTGTAACAGGGAATTTGACACACTTCTACCGGAACTGTGCAATTTATTGAAAGAATACAAAACTCTGTATAAAGACACCTGCAAGATAAACTTTTTGACCACAAATGTAGACAAAAAGATAAGCAAGGTACAGGAAGAGATCAATAAACTTGCTGATAATTTTGTTAACTCACCCGATACATTATCAGTTTTTGAGGAAAAGATAACAAATTTTGAAAAAGAATTGCTTAAATTAGAAAGAGAAAAAGAGAAAATAATAAACAAGGCAAAATTTTTGAGATCTAAACTAAGTCCAAGATTGGACTACTTAGCATCTCTGCGTAAGGAAATCTTAGAGGCACTAGAATAGGGTAGCAAAACACCGACAGAGCACTTGCAACATCTCACCGGTATAGTACACAAAACTGAGACAACAATAAAGGAGAGCAAGAAGTTTATGGATGGTATAAACTTAATTTTGGGAGATATTCTTCAGCTAATAACTACCCAACTACAAGGTTGAGGTTATGTATTGGTGCAACTACAAATCTACTAACCTTTGTCATTGATGCCAAAGGGGGAGTAGTAGATGAGAAAATTCAAAACACAGGGATCACATGCTCAGGGGGAGCCCTCATATTTTTGGTAACATTTTTTTTGGTATACACATTTTTGGATATCTTTTTGAAATTTCTCATGAGTGTTGCCATCAATGCCAAAGGGGGAGATTGTTGGCATATGGACACTCCAATGAGACATTGTGTGTGATTGAAGGTTTTGTCATTGATGGCAACCTTGCAATCCTATGGCACCGACAAAGACATTATACCGGCAAAGCATTACACAGGCAACCTTGCAATCCTATGGCACCGACAAAGACATTATACCGGCAAAGCATTACTCAAATAGAATAGTGCACCGACATCAACAAAATCAATGTACACCGGCACCGACACAGAAGATGTACACTAGCACAGAAGGAAATATGTATACCGGCACAGAGGTCGACAGGATTTTTGATATGTAATATTTTGTTTATCATTGTAAGCCGACTTGGCAAATTGTAAAATGACTCTTGTATATAAAAGAGATCATTGTAGGCATTTGTAGGATATGGAGAGAATGTAACAAAAATTATAAGGCAGACCTAATGTGCGAATTGTAGGTCAAGGGTATATGTAAAGAACAGAGCAGGAATCGGTACTGAATCTGGCATTGAAGATGCTATTGTAAAGCAGTACAGAATATTGGATTTGTGAAAATCCTCTTGTAAGTCAGTGTGACTTCTTGTTGAGTAGTGAGCTCTAGGCAGTTGGCCTTCCTGCATGTGTAGGCCCCTATTGTAAGTAATATTCTCTTATTGGCCAGTAAGTGAATATTGTGGGTCACAAATCCCATTGAGGTTTTTCCCACACTGGGTTTCCTCGTTAAACATTTTGTGTTATGGTGTTCTTTTCATGTGGATGCTTTTGATTTTGTTATTAGCATTAATTCTTGCATACCGGTATACTGTTACTTTATATTCTGCATATTCAGTTTTAAGAAAATCTCATTACCGGTCAGATACTGATTCACCCCCCCCTCTCAGTATCAGTGGGAACCCTAACACACCTTGTTGCATATACCGGTTCATATCATCATACTAGTTTACTTCATACCATCATACCAATTCTCTTGCCAGTTTTCTTACTTCAATATATCGGTTTATACTTCGGCATATTGATATCAATGACAACATACAATCCCATCATGTCATCAAACTCTGCACATATGCCAATAATCTCCCCCTTTGGCATTGATGGCAATACACAAAGATATCTCTACATCTTCTTCCATATAATATGTCTTCAATACTGCAAATATCTTCTCTTCTTCACATCTTCTCCCCCTTTGACAATAATGCCAAAGTGGAGGCACAAACATCCATGTTCCATTATGTTGCTCCCCTTGAGGAGTAGCATCCTTCAACACATAAATGTTGAAAATATTTGACAATGCAATACCTGATCGATGTGGAGCACATACCTTTAGTTCACCTCTTATATAGATAAATGTAGCCTTCAGTAGAGGCTTGGTGAATATATTTGCTAACTGCTCCTTACTGGAAGCATGTTCCAATACAACCTCTTTGTTCTAAACTTTCTCCCTCAAGAAATGATACTTGAGCTCAAAGTGCTTGGTTCTAGCATGCAATGCCGGATTCTTGGAAATATTAATTGCACTTTTGTTATCACAAAATATACTCACCAGTTCAGACACAGGGACTTTGAAACCACTTAATACATGCTTCATCCAAATTGTCTGAGTGCAGTTCATAAATGCTGCAACATATTCTGCTTCTGCTATAGACTAAGAGATACAACTCTGCTTCTTTCTCATCCATGAGACTAGTCTATCACCGAGAAAGAATGCACCACTGGTGGTGCTCTTCCGATCATCCACATTACCAGCCCAATCAACATCTGTGAATACTTTGAGATTGAAATCATTACTATATGGACACCACAATCCATAATCTATAGTTCCCTTCAGATATCTAAGAAACCACTTGACTGCTACCAAGTGGGATTCTCTTGGACTTTTCTGAAAATGTGCAGCAATGCCCATTGCATGTGCAATGTCCGATCTACTATGTACTATATAGTGCAACTTACCAATCATTGATCGATATTCCTTCTCATTCACCAATGCTGAGCCATCTTCTTTTGACAATTTACAACCGGTCATCATCGGTGTACCAACTGGTTTGCTGTCTTCCATGCCAAAGGTCTTCAACACCTCTTTGACATACTTGGACTGAGTGATAAAGATACCATCTTTCATTTGTTGAATCTGTAGTCCAATGAAGAACTTAATCTCTCTGATTAGTGACATCTCAAATTCCTTCTTCATTTCATCTGCAAATGCATGGCTCATCTTGTCATCTCCACCAAAAATTATGTCATCAACAAACACTTCACTAATCAGAATCTAATCTCCTTTTGACTTCAGATAGATGTTGCTATCTTCACTTGTTCTTTCAAATCCAATCTTCACAAGATGGGAGTGTAAATGTTCATACCATGCTCTAGGTGCTTGCTTCAATCCATACAAGGCTTTATGTAGCCTACACACCATATCACTTTCTTCTGATAGGGAAAACCCATCTGGTTGCTCTATATATACTTCCTCTTCAAGTATTTCATTCAGGAATGCATATTTCACATCCATCTGATACACTTTGAATCCCTCGAAGGCTACATATGCAAGTAGCATTCAAACTCCTTCCAATCTAGCTAATGGAGAAAAGGTTTCTCCATAGTCTTCTCCTTCTTCTTGAGCATATCCCTTACATACCAATCTTGCTTTGTTTCTTACCACTGTGCCATATTCATTCAAATTGTTTCTAAAAACCCATTTGGTGCCAATAACATTTTTGTGCTCAAGTCTGGGTACCAAAGACCATGTACCATTCTTTTCTATCTGGTCAAGTTCCTCTTCCATAGCCTTAATCTAGTCTTCATCTTTGTGTGCCTCTTTAAATGTTTTGGGCTCAAATTCAGAAATCATGCAAGAATTCTCTCTGACCTTTCTTCTTGTAAGTATTCCTGCATCCTTATCCCCTATGATCTGCTTTGGATCATGATGCAACTTTACATATCTAGGAATGATCTTAACTGATTCCTTTTGCTTTTCCTCTTCATCCTCATCTTCATCAGCATCTACTGGTGTAGGAGCACTGTTACTTGTCCTTGGTTGTTTTGAAATCGGTTCCTAGAAGGTTACATCTGGTTCATCTACCACTTGCTCGCTACTGGTTTCCTCATGTTTCTCAGAGGTTTCATCAACTTTAACATTGATACTTTCAACAATTCTTTGAGTCCTATTATTAAAACACTTGAGAGCTTTGCTCTTGGTGGAATACCCTAGGAATATTCCCTCATCATATTTTGCATCAAACTTGCTCTGGTATTCACTTCTCTTGATATAACACTTGCTACCAAACACTCTAAAGTAGCCTACTACTAGAGTCTTATCGGTCCAATACTCTTAAGGAGTTTTATCCTTACCTTTCTTGATGAGTGCCCAGTTCATAATGTAGACTGCAGTGTGAGCAACCTTCCCTTGAATCAAAATCGTTCTGGCAACTTAAACTATAGTCTGGTCGTTCGTTTCTGCTAGGCCATTCTACTGTGGAGTCCGGGGGGCAGACAGTTGCCTCTTGATGCCATTCTCTTCACAGTACTTATTGAATTCTCCAGAAGTGAACTCACCTCCTTGGTCAGTTATAAGGCATTTGATTCTCTTACTGCTTTCCTTTTCAACTAGTGCTCTGAAGGCTTTAAACTTTCCAAAAGCTTCAAACTTGTCTTTCAAGAATGTGACCCACATCATTCTTGAGAAATCATCAATAAGAATCATAAAGTACCTATCTCCTTAAACACTCCTATTTTTCATAGGACCACACAAATCAGTATGCACAAGATCAAGTAAATTATCTGCTGTGAAAGATTTACCTTTGAAGGTTGAGGAAGACATTTTTCCTAGTTGACATTCTCTGCACAAAGGATTCTCCGGTTTGTTCATCACATGCAATCCTCTAACTGCCTTGATCTTACTAGCCTTCACAATATTATCAAAATTTACATGACAGAGTCTCCTATGCCATATCCAACTATCATCAAACTTAGCCATTAGACATTGACTGATATTTGTATTTAAATAAAATAAGTTACCTTTGGTATGCATACCGGTGGCCATCAGTTCACCACTCTTTCTTCTTATTTTGCACACTCCATCTTTGAATTCCAGAGTGAGTCCATTATTATTCAGCTGAGCAACACTCAAAAGGTTATGCCTGAGACCTTCTACCCAATACACATTATCAATACTTCTTTTTCCATTTAGAGAGATGGACCCTTTGCCTTTTACCATACATGGTGAATCATTACCAAATCGCACTACACCTCCATCATACTCTTCCAAAGACAAATTTTTTTTCTGGTCACCAGTCATGTGGTGAGAACATCCACTATCAATAATCCACTAATTAGAATTATCAAAGCAAGAGACAAGAGCCTTCTTGTCTGATACATCTTCCTTAACAACTAAAAATACTATGTCTTCGCTTTCTTCATCTTCTGATTCATCATCAATGACACCTTCATCGACTGCAAGAAGAAAGTTTCTCCTATTTCCTCCTTTGAAATTTTTAAACTTCTCCGGTTTGTCCTTATTATCACTATTGGGATAGTTGAGAGCAATGTGTCCTATCCTATTGCAAGAAAAAATTTTCAAAGGGAGCTTACCTCTGTATTTTCCAGTTCCCTTAGGAAGTCTCTTGGCAAGAAGAGCTTCAAATTCCATCAGGATCTCCTCATCATCCATATCCCTGCTTTGTCTAGGTTCACAACTAATACTAGCTTCTTTTCCCTTTCTAGATAGTGCAGCAGATGCTCTAAAGGCTGAATCAATCTTCTGAACACTGCTATCATAATTGTTTAGCTCATATGCGGTCAACTTAGCAATGATGGAATCTAGGGATACCTTTGTCTTGTCAATAGATCTCAACTCCTGAATAGTGGAAACCATTATTGCATAGATTGGTAATAAGGATCTCAAAACTTTGCTAACAATGGTGGAATCATCCATTGTACCTCCTGCACTCTTGATGTCTCCAACAACAATTTTAATCCTTATCCCATATTGTTGAATGGTCTCTCCTTCAACCATCCACATGTCTTCAAATTTTCCTCTAAGGCTTTCTTCCTTAGCTTGCTTTACATGGTCATCACCGCCATAGATAGAATCCAGAGTATCCTATACATCTTTGGGATTGTCTTTATCCTGAACATCTATAAACTCAATATCAGATAGACTGCTGATAAGAGATTCCATGACTTGCCCATTCTCCTAAATTTCTCTTCTTTGATCATCGGTGAGAGTACTGATAGGGACAACATAAGTATTCACAACATAGTTTCAGTGTTGAGCACCCATGCTTTTAATGTATATCTTCATTCTATCCTTCCATATCTTAAAGTTATCTCTTTTGAACTTAGGACCTTCCCTCTTCATCATTAGAATAGGATCTTTTCCTCAAGCGGTTAAGCTTATAACATAGAGTACCTGGAGGATGCTCTGATACCAATTGATGAATAATGATGAATAGTAAATACCCAATAGGTACTGAGAGGGGGGGGGGTGAATCAATACACACAAAAAATTCTTAAACAACTTAAACTGCAAAGACTGCATTAACTGGCAAACAATATCACCGATCTAAATCAAGGCACTACTGGTAAAACACAACATGACTATGAAAGACATAAATCGGTAACATATAGATCTTCTCAAAACCTAATATCTCATCTCAACTTCACCCATATGCTTAAGTAGGTAATGCATCTGAAATATAATGACCATTGGATCAACATGCTTTTACCGCTTAATAGAAAACACTAAAACATCACACATAACACATAACACACTGATTTTTCACGTGGAAACCCAATTGGGAAAAACCACGATGGGGATGAATACCCACAGGTTGTTCTTGAACTCTTCTGAAGTTGACTCTGTTAGAAGCCTAGTCTGATTAAAGACTTTACAACAGGTTCTGCTAGGAATCAATCCTGCTAGGGATCACCCAGTTAAGGGATGGCTAAATACCCAGTTAGAGGTTAAAAACTTGTTAAAGGTTACTTGTCAGAGGATTTAAAGAACTCAATGATTTTGAGTCACCCTATTAAAGGATTTACAAAAAGCCTATTAAAGCTACCCGGTAAAGGGATTTTCCATCTGTTGAAATGGTTTGAAGTCAACAGGTAATACAATGATCTGATAACAACACTTAATGCCAAGGCAGATCTACTTCAATTCCTTTACATCTGCAATTACACTCTGCAGATCTCTACTCACTGCTTCAGTCTGGCAAGAATCACTTCACAAACATTCATTTGCCAACAACTTCAAATGAGAATCATCATCGACCTTATAGACAAGAATTAGGTCGGTGGTGAAAACCTAAAACCCTAAGCATCTAGGTTAACAATATAGTCGGTCCAATCTTGGCCATTTAAACACATTACATAGGGTAAAACAATCTCGAACAAATCTCAAGACATTCTGCATCGTTCATTCTTTACCGCTTCTGGAAGCTGATAACCCATCACGCGTTCTCCATCGTTTACTAAGATTTTGCACATTCCTGAGGTAGATAGAATCAATCTTCTTCATGCAAGATCCTCAAGAAAATTCTTCACGTGCATAAGGCTAACATGGCAACACGATCTAATCTTCATTTCAATGCTAACTCATCACAGGATGTCATCGATCAAATCACATAGACTTGGAATGCATCAACTGGAAACCCTGAAGCTAAGACTACCAACCGATAGTCATATCAAATGAAACCCTGATACAAAATTTGTATATACCGCTTCACATTCCAACATACCGGTTCATCTTGTTGCATATACCAGTTCATACCATCATACCAGTTCTCTTGCCAGTTTGCTTACTTCAATATACCGGTTCATACTTCAACATATTGACACCAATGACAACATACAATCCCATCATGTCATCAAACTCTACACATATGCCAATACTAGCATATCTCAAGATATTTGATTGATGGTACATTTCCAGATTCCACAACTAAAAGTGCTAGGTCTAGAATCTGTAAGCTAGTTTCTAGATACATTATCCTTTCTAATGTTCTTTAAAGAAGAGGTTATAATAGTCTTCTCCTTCGTTGCCTTAACAAAACCAAGATCTCAATTTCTCTTGAGGAGGCACATTTAGGTGCTTGCGGGGGGCATTTTGGGGGCAAATATTTGGTTTAGAGATTGCTCCAAATTGGATATTATTGGCAAACCATGGAAAAATATTCCTTTGCGTTTGTTAAAAAATGTCATCAGTGTTAGCAACATAATAATTTTATCCACGCTCCTACACAAGAACTTAGGTCAAAAGTGGCCTCTTGGCCCTTTTCCTTATGGGGTTTGGATCTCATTGGTAAAATTTCCTTCTCCTTCATCCCAAGGACATACTTTCATTATTACTACTACAAATTATTTTACAAAATGGGTAGAAGCAGGTCCTTTACGATCTACTACCGTTGAAGTTATTTGTCAATTCCTCTTAGATAACATTATTTTTTTGATTTGGTATGCCTTCCACTTTGGTCTTTGACAATGGCACCTCATTCAAGAACAAATATGTGAAGAAATTCCTTGAGAAATATCACATTCAACATCATTTTTCAACATCTTATTATCCTCAATCTAATAGCCAATTTGAGTCCTCTAATATGATTATTGAATAAATTCTTTGTTAGACTATAAACAAACATGGTAAGGATTGGAATACTCAATTGGCCTATTCCATTTGGGCCTATTTTACAAGTCTTCACACAGCTACAAGTACTTAACCGTAAAATATTGTTTATGGTGTGGATGCAATTATACCTTTAGAGTTAGAGATCCCCTCATTGAGAGTCTCTCTTGAAGGAATAATTGATGATGACTCTTATTGAGAACAACACCTTCAACAACTTGAAATGCTCGATGAACAACATATAAATTCTCTTGAGCACATTCAAGCATATCATAAATCCTTGCAACAAGCTTATAATGACAAAGTTATTCAACATTCCTTCTCTATGGGTGATTTAGTGCTTTATGAGAATCAACACAATGAGAATGCTTTACCTGGAGAAAAAGGAAAGTTTAGCCCGAATTGGCTTGGACCATACATCATTACTAAAGTCTATGGGTCATGAGCTTATAAAATAGTAGATATGGAAGGTACGCCTCTTAAGGAACCCATAAATTCCATGCATCTTCGTAGATACTATGCCTAGGTGTGTTTCTCTTCTTTCTCCTTCTTTAATCTTAAATTGTATGATGTGTTAGCATGTCTTCATTAAAGCATGTGGTATTCAATTATTTTTATTTAATCTATATTGCTTCACTCTTGACAAACGTCTTTTAAGTTTTGGTTGTCTTCAATTATTTATGTAAATATTTAGGAATTTACATTTTTGTGTTTGCCACCATACAATTTTCTTTATGTGTTTGAGTTAAGATACACCATGTTGTGTTTAATTAAGTTCCTAATTAGATCACATTAGTTATGTAGTTTAACTTAAACACATTTATAAATCATCAATTGTTGTATTTAGTTAAACACTTAGTTGTTTATCTAAATCACACATGTACTAATTTAGTCATGAAGTATTGAGAAATCAATCACATAGAATTAAATTAGACATACATGTACATATCCAAATTTTGTTACTTTTGATCAAAGCAATATACACATTGTTTTGTAATTAAAAGAGCACACTTGATATGCTCAAGAATCGAGATCTACAAAAGGGTGCAAGTCATCAAGCTCTATCCCTCTCTATAAACATACTCTGTCCCCATAAAAATACTATACACTGCTCCTCCATTGCTTGGATAGCATAAGTGAGGTCCTCGTGCATGTGACTACCCCATCCATTAGGGCATATGGCTAGCCCAACTATCACTATCATCAATCTCCTCACTAGTGGAACTCTGCCAGTTGGATGATGTAGCCAACTGATGAGGATCCGACCCCTCATCTTTGCACACATGGGTCTACTAGTGCAATACATCTGATCTTGCCTCAAGGTTGCCAATGTGTGATCCATTTGATATCTCACAATCTATCCTCTGATAGGAAGTTTGAAGATGCGTTACACATCCTCTAATGTATCTGTCATCTCCCCTATGGGCAGGATAAAGGTGGAGGTAGCAGGGTCCCATCTCTCCATCAGTTCCATGTGTATCACTAGATGGAACTTGATGGATAACATATTGCACATGTACCACAAACCTATGGCTTAAACTATCTCTCCATCCTCCTATGACAATCATGGAATCTGGCTCTGCAGATTTTGATACGTAAGTCTAGCAGTGTGCTCTCACATATATGGCAATCTCTGCAAAATCCATAATCAAGAATCAATACTCTATCCATAAACCAAACCAATCAAATCAATATGTAAAGCCTAATCTTATGCTTACCCTTCGTCACCCTCTCTAGGGACCAAGGTGCCATGGAAGGACCGATGTGCTATGAGAGGACCAAGGTGCCCCAATGGAACCATGGTGCCTTGGGAGGACTAGGGTGCCCTAGGGGGACCATGGCGCCTTGTTGGGGGCACATGTGCAATCATGGTTCCTATATACTTAGTAAAGTCAAATTTACTCAACTAAAAGTCAACAGAAAGTATGAAGGTAGTTGAGTGAACTCACCTCATCTAGCAAGCGATCCTCAATCACAACACGCCATAGAATGTCCATTTGTGTGGGTGTCTCAAGTTGTCATCGAGGCATCTTTATTGTTGTGTGGGCTCCTCTTCTACACTCCAAGACAAAAAGGTGAAAATGACAAATGAATAGTGTCATCATCACTATTTAAGATATTGAATTTTTTAAAAACCCTAATTTTGCATTTCTTGCTTAATGAATCATATCTCAAGCTAGGGAGCTCATATTTCCACACTGTTGGTTTCCTTGGAATCGGGTCTTAGTTATCTGTCTTACCAAATATTCCATGGCATTTTTTGATCCTATATTAGGCATCATTGAGAACATTCGTCATCACCTCTAGTTACAATTTTCTTTGGTAAACATGATACCCTGTTTCAACTCACTAAATAGCAAGCCAAAATAGGAGGCCATCTAGCTACCCGCAAATTTCATCATTTTATTAGCAAGCATTTAGATAATTTTGTGATTTCATCTAACAATGTGGTTTTGTAGGATGTGGTTCCTAACAGTATACTGTGGATACCGCTGGGGACTTCATTCGACACCTTGTGAATATATCCTTTTTCATGAAATGTTTACTTTATTATACTTTAGCTTGTATATGCACGTAGTGTCATATGATCGCTAAAGTTGGGGCTAAATGTAGCATTATAAATTGTACACCCTTAATTGGGTGGCACAATTCCATGCTTAGGTTAGCACTCACCTTAGTGTGTCACATCTTGAATTTTAATTTCCCTTTAAGCATTTAATTAATTAATTTAATTAAATCTAAAATCCTCTTTCATCCCTCTACACATCATAAAATTGGGCCCTTAATCTTAGGTGTGTCCCTTTTTATTTTAATCTTTCAATTAATCAATTAATTAAAAGCTGTCATTATGTACTATTTCAACCTTCAAGGTCTGATTTCACATATCTAAACACCCTGAATCGTCGTATCCACCTAGGGTTGACTTTGTAATCATGATGCCTCACATCCCAAAAAAATTAGAAAAAAGTCCCAAATTTTTCTCCCCAAATTTTGGGATCATGTTTTGGTGGTATTATAATGTTTAAATCTGACTTGGTGCAAAATTATATCATTTCTAGACCGTCCTATGATAAAAAATAAAGCTAGGGTTTCATACATATAACCTTTCATTTCCTCATTTGAAGGATCCAACAACTCTAGCAATTGAAGGAGCCTCTTATGAAGTGAAAGTGCAGGTTATGTGAAGTCTTCAATCAATAAATAAAGCATCTATCAAGTCCACATTAATAATTTTCATCATCAATTGAAGCTTTGAAGATATTGAAGAATAATAGGAGTTCACTAACTATTGATTGGCTTGTACCTCTCCCTTAGGGTTTGGTATGGTTTCATGTTATTTTCATATCTTTGCATGAGTTTCATAATACTTATTTTTAGATCTACATTATTGCTTTAGATCAATTATTTTTAGATCTACATTATTGCTTTAGATCTACATTATTGCTTTATATCTTTGCATGAGTTTCATAACACTTATTTTAGCATATTTAGGATCTTATACACACATAAGGTTCTTGCACACACATTTTCAATACATTATTGGCTATTTGTGAAGGTGGAAATCACCAAAACAAAGGGTTTGACTAAGCCAAAATCCTATATAGCCACCCAAACACCATTTTTCAAGTTGTAGGTGCAGGTACTGGAATTTGATGGACGCACGATCTTCTGGAAAGACAAGACCTATAGGTGAAAACCTAGATCCAAAGACAACTCTCTCAGTCTTTTAGGACCAAGGTTTCCAACACCCTGGTCCAAGAGAAAGGCACCCAACACCCTATTCCTCTAATTTTTCTGGGATTCTGTGGTAGTTCTACAGTACAAGGTCTTAGGGTTTCGTTTCTAGAAGTTCAGGTTAGTGCAGTATCAGGGACCATGGTGCCCAACGCCCTAGTCTTGCTCAGTTAGGATCAAATTTTGGTGACAGGTGCACATCTAAATTCAATTACCTATTTTTTACTTTATATCTTAGTCTTAGATGTGCAAATTTTTGTATTTTAGTTTATATTTGCACTTATAGTCATTTCCCTATCTTAGTTGATCACATCACTATATTTTGCACATCTCCCCTTTATAGCAACAAAGGAATAGAAACCCTAATATCTAACCCTAAAGATATTCCTTGATTCTCACTCTCTTACAAGAAGTAGTCAAAGTGAATTGTCTCCTTAGGCTCTTTTGTATTCTAATATGTGCATGAGAGTGGGATTAGGTCTTTGTTTACCTGGTTCTATTTTCATCCTACACAGTTATTCATTGGTAAATGGAAAGGTATGATTTCAAAACTAAAGTCTCAACTTGCTACTAAATTTGAAATGAAAGACCTTGGTGCAGCGAAACACATTCTTGGGATGGAAATTAGAAGAGACAAAGTGAACAAAAAGCTATGGCTAGGCAAGAGTATGTATGTGAATTCAATTTTATGGAGGTTCAACATGCAAGATTGTAGACCATTGTGTGTTCCCTTTATATTTGGAACAAAATTATCTGTTTCAGATTGTCCTAAATCTCCATCAAAGATGGAAGACACGAGAAAAGTTCCTTGCCAGAGTGTAGTTGGAAGTTTGATGTATGCTATGGTCTGTGTATGCAGGAAAAGTGGTTCGATGAAATGAATATTATGAATTCAAGACTAGTCCACACACCAATGAGACTCTTGGTGCAAGTTATGGAGCTATATGGAATAGCTAAAATTCCCAAGGGATGATCCATTGTTCTCTATCTCACAAGACCCCTCAAGCCAATGCCTTTGCTCTCAGATCACTGAGCAAAGTCACTTAAGGATGACAATCAAGAGAATGAGGGATGTTTGATCAATCTAACATGAATGTAATCCTAATGTGCATGATATTAACAAAAGATGAACTAAACTAGCATGTATATGATGATAAAATGAAAGGATTAGTAAAAGAACTATCCTAACATGATATACTAGCTTAATATGATTATTATGATAAAGAGAAATACTTCTAAAAATTCTTATTAGATTATTTCTATTCAAAGAGGGATTAAAATGCTTCATAAAATGTGTATAGATTAGATGCATAAAACTTGGATATTTGAATGATAGAAGAATGACTCTATTTATAGGGAAAACAGGGCAATGAAGGGTCAAGATTGGATGATCCTATCAAGGGTCAGGATTGAAAGTTATCAATCCATATTTACAATTCTCACCAATGAAATGGTGATAGTTGTCAACATAAGACTGCTTGAGAGGAGATGTAAGAAGCATTAAATGCTTGAGAAGACCTCATGGTTACCTTAGGAGGTAAGGGTTAAGGTTAGGTTAAGATTAACCCTTGGATAAAGCTTTTACCCAAAGGATAAACTCTTGTGCAAGGGTTAAAGGGATAACCAAGGTTAAAGTCATCAATGCTTGATGAGACCCTTGGGTTAGATGAGGGTTGAGTTAGGCAAAAACTTTCCAACCATGTAAGAAGGTTGAGTTAACCATTAATGGTTTGGAAGACTTTGGAGGTTAACTTGTTGAGGACATAAAGCCTTTAATGGTTATTGAAGACTTTAAGGGTTTGAGAAGTGACTTCCCTTTACTTAGGGATGTGACAATATTTAGTAGATGGGTTAGGCTAATTTAGAAGTGATTATATGAATTTAGAAGAGGTTTTAGAGAAGAAAGTGGGAGATGTAGGAGAATGCAAGTGGATGGAGAGTAATTTTAATTAAAATAAATTGCTTTATTTCAACAAAATAGATGTAAGTGGGGGATTTAAATAAATTAGATTTATTTATTTGAAGTCAACAATTTAATTAAATGTAAATTTAATTAAAAAGAGTAGAAAGAGGATTTAATTAAATAAAGTGATTTATTCAATTAAATGATATGAAAGGCCTAGGTGAATTTAATTAAATAAATTGAATAACTTATTTAATCAAATAAATGAATGTGAGTAATTTAATTAAATTAGATTTAATTTAATAAAGGAATGAGATTAAAATGAACATGAAATATTCACTTAGGAAAGTGGTCATTTTTATACATCTACATTTTGCCCCTCTTTGAAGTGATGTGTGTGCACATGTTAATTCAAAGAAAATTGATGTGTCGCCAAAATTTGATCGGTGTGATGTCATGTGTCGAGATGTCGATCTCGTGCCCTAGATTTGATAAGTGATATTGATAATGCCCCCTTGGGAGATGGATCAAAAAATTGAAAATTTGGTTGATTTGATAATTGTTTTTATATTTGATCGCATTTTGAAATTTTGACTGTGTTGAATGCATTGTTTAATTGATTCATCTCCCAAAAAATGATGTTTTCTAGGGTTACAAGCGAGAGCACGAGTAAAATACATGCCCCACCTACTAACCCTAATTTTTCTTTACCCTATAAAAAGGTAAAAAGTGATTTCATTTGTATCATTTGTGCCTTTTGACTTTTGGTGAGAGTGACATTTGGAGAGTGACAAAATGATGGTTCCCTATGCTTCACACCGATTCGACACATTCAACAATACCGGAGGCCTGCCACATATGGTCCACCTGTAAGTGATCTAAATTTTACCCCTTTTGCTTTTTGTTTTGTCGATTTTGATCACGTTTTTGATTTTTTGTGTCGGATTTTCATGGTTTAGCAAGCCCGGTCATTTGCGTAGCGCATACGATAAAACAATTAGCACGTAGGGTTTGTGAACTAGGGTAGCGTCTAGGTGTCATCGGATAGCGTGTCATAGATTTAGGGTAGTGCATAGGGTAGGATAGCACATGCGGGGAACAGGGTAGCGCATAGGGTAGAGTTGGTAGTGCGTAGCTGAGTTTAGCTAGTGCATAGATGATAGCTTAGCGCATAGGAGAGATTTCTTAGCGCGTGGCCAGAAAATGTATCTAGAAAGAAGAGGAAAGGTGATGCTGGGGGAAATATAGATGAAGGAAGATTAATTGGGGTGGGTAGGTGTTTGCCAAGTGTTTTTAGGATGGGTGGTTTAGCCAATGTTTTGACTGCTGTGCTAATGTGTGATTGTTTGATTGATTTTTGAAATTGCTTTTTCTATTGAAGTTCCAAGCTAATTGATTGAATGATGATCCTGATGTTTTGTTTATTTGGATGTTTGATTTTTTCTGTGAATGCGATGTCCGATATGAGTTCTGATTTATGATTTTTGATATGGTTCCTGATATGAGTCTTGCAATATGGATTTTTGATTTGTTTGCGTTATGGTTCTTTGATGTAATTTCTCGATATGGGTTTGATGTGATTTCTCGATATGGATTTGATATTTGATATGAAAATTGATTTGATATGGATTTGTTTCAAGTTGATATGGAATTTTGATTTCAATATGGATTTGATTTTTCAATATGAAACTTGATTTGATATGGATTTGTTTCAAGTTGATATGGATTTGATTTTCGATATGAAACTTGATTCGATATGGATTTGTTTCAAGTTGATATGGAATTTTGATTTCTATATGGATTTGATTTTTTGATAGAAACTTGATTTGATATGGATTTGTTTCAAGTTGATATGGAATTTTGATTTTTATATGGATTTGATTTTTTGATATGAAACTTGATTTGATATGGAATTTTGATTTTGATATATTGGATAGATGTGGGAACTGATACTTGGACATGTTTTGCTTGTTACAGGAATGGCTTGGTGTTCTTCAGTCGTGAGAGCGATTTCCAAGACCATGGTCTTTGATTCCTTGATTGACACAGGAAGATAGAGATATCATTGAGAGGTGTGGGTTGTCCTCTTTGTTGGACATGCCTCGGTATATCATTAACCAGGGTTTGTTGATAGCATTGGCAGAGGGGTGGCACAGTGACACAAACACCTTTCACTTGGCTACTAGTGAGATTACAATCACTCCAAAGGACTGTTATCAGATTCTACAGATTCCTGTGGTAGGGGCACTATTGCCTTATGAGTAGACTAAGGAGGATGCGACAGAGGCGCTTCATTGGATTTTCCATGATGATCAGATTTGTGGATATGAGATCCCTTGGAAGGAGTTCATAGATTTTGATTATGCCCCACTACCATTGGTACTGGTAGGTTTTGTAGGTGGCTTCCTGTGTCTCGAGCATAGGTTGAAGGGATTGGCAGTGGGATAGGGATTGGTTCTTGAGGATATGGTGACACAGGGTCGCAAGTTTGCATGGGGGTCCTGCATGTTGGCCCATCTGTACAGAGATCTGCATCAGGTGGTGTATTTAGGATACAACAATTTATCAGTTAGGGTCACATTATTACAGGTGTGGGCTTGGGAGTACTCGGCGGAGGCAGGATGTTCTAGAGTGGGGTCCAACTATTGATAGTGCAGTGGTGGTGGAGGAGTATATGTATTTGGTTAGACATATATGGGACTATGGGTTCAGAGTGGTAGCTGCAGGGATGACAGAGGATTTTGCAACGCTCTTCATGGCCCATGTCATAGCACAGATATTAGATCCAGCGGAGATGATTCCCGCTTTGATGATGATGAGGATGAGCAACTCGAGAGGCTAGGGAGATGGAGAGATGAGGGAGAGGAGCTGGAGGAGGGATATGGGGATGGTGGAGGAGATGACGGGGGAGATGGGAGGTGAGGTGGTAGAGGGAGACGAGGAGATAAAGGAGGGTATGGAGGAGATAGAGGGAGGATTGGAGGAGATGGAGGGAGGAGAGGAGGTGGATTAGTCAGGAGAGTAGTTGGGGAGGGAGGGAGGGGAGGTTTGGTGGTTGGAGTTGGTGGAGTTGGCCGGGCGGGCGAGGTTATAGCAGCTGTGGGTGGGATGGATGAGTTTAGGCGGACGATGAAGAGGAGGAGATCAGATGTATTACCTCCACCAGTGCCTAGGACAGGGACATGGATAGGGGGTACCATGACATAGGTACCCATCCAGATTCAGATACCCACCCTCCAAGAGGACACACAAATTAGGTCCCTATAGTTGTTAGTGTAACAGCTGCAGGCACAGGTACTAGCTCAGCAGCATCAAATTACGTAGATTACCATAGAGTGGGATACAAAGAGAGAGCATCAGGGTCAAGTAGAGGAGCTTATAGAGAGACTGCAAAGAGTGACAATGGGTGCTCCGGTGTGGGACATATTAAGGGAGATACGGTACACTACCATGGCAGTCAAGTACTATAGGTGCCTGTATGAGGACCTAGTCCCTAGAGAGCAGAGGGCTCCTAGTTTTATTGCTAGTCGGTCAACTTGGAGTCAGTCCGAGACAGAGAGAAGAGGTGTTACAGGGCCTTCTCGACGTGATCCACTTGGAGATCCAGGAGTTGGGACATCTGCTGTGAAACCATCAACTTCAGGAGATAGTCACACCTGAGAGACTTGTCTCTTTTGTATTTTGATCATTGTGTTGTATTTCGACAGACATGACATCTTTTGTATATTTTGACCATTTTTGATATATATATATATATATATATGACACCAATTTTCCGATCCACATGTGATGTGTTTTTATGGACGATTGTATGATTCTTGATGCAATGATATGATTTGTGAGATGTATCTTGAAAATGAGATGTATGATAATGATATGTTGTGAGATGTATCTTGAAAATGAGATGTATGATAATGATATGAAACTAAATACAAATTTACATGATATGCAACTAATTGATCATCGTCATTCTGTCGTTTGTCATTCCTGTATAGTCACATGTTTTTGCTTTCTTTGTGTTTATCATCATTGAGCTGTTTGATATGTTGAAAATTTATACAAGCATAATGGTATAATTGAACCATAATGACCTGAGAAAAATTTATAGCGATTTTGATATTGCAAGATGGCACGAGCGTCGAGGTATAATTGAACCAAGATGACCTGAGTGTTGCTTGCATATAAATAGACAAGATTAAACCATTTGTATGCGCAAAGTGGAACCATGTCTTCAGTGATATACTGCGAATCACTTCTCAAGACAAGTATTTGCATAGTACAAGTGATTGTCTCACAGACAGAAAACTAAAAAAATATTGGAGTCTCCAACCACTTTCTCGATGCATCGTTGAGACAATTTAGGGGATCCAATAATTCAAAAAAGTTTTAGTGCAAAAATAGTCAAAACTTCATGCAAGATGTAAACAAATTATACTTCAAAAAATCATCCATCATGTGTTTTGAAGTTGGTAATTGGATCAGTGTTTTGTTTTCTTGGCTGCTGGAGTTTTGCTTGATAGGATTTTCTTGGCATGCTGTGATTATTGTTTGCTTGTTTGCTAAAACGCTTGAAGTCAGAGGAATGCTGCCCCTAGTTATATATACCAATCGATGTGGATATGTACAGTGATTACCAAGCCATGGTGGGATACGATGAACTGATATTCAGATGAGCAAGGATAGTGACTACACTAAGTATATCCTAGATAATGCTGTTTTGATAAAGTGTTGGGCGATGGCCAGTGGTTTTTGACTTCGGATACAAAAAGATATGAGCAAAGATAGATAGAGGAGCTGTTCTCTCACAAGTAGCGCCTATTGCCAGGTTTTCACCATTTTTTTTTTATTGCACCTTTTTGTTGTTTTTGATTTTTTTTATATTTTCTGATTTTTTATTTTTTTTGCATTTTTCATTTTTTCCATGCATTAGACCACTCAAGTATGGTATTTCTTCAAATGGATGTTATTGGTTGGTTCATCAAGCACATCTCCTTCTGAGGTTGTTAGCTGATATGCGCCTGATCCATAGGCTAAGATGATGACATAGGGACCCAGCCAGTTAGGTTCAAACTTCCCCTTCTTTTCTCGATCCTATTGATTTCTGGGATTTTCTTTGAGTACGAGATCACCAACTTTAAAATTCCTAGGGATGACTCTATGGTTGTAGCTTTTGCACATGTGCTGCTGGTATGCTTTGAGGTGATTATAGGCATGTTATTGTTTTTCATCTAGAAGTTCTAGTTCTTGCAATCTGTTTACTCGATACTCCTCATCTGGAATGAGGCCTTTCAAAGATACTCTGAGTGATGGAATTTATACCTCGAGGTAAAATTGCTTCTGATCCATACACCAATGAATATGGCGTAGCTCTTGTAGCTGTCCAGATGCTAGTCCTATATGCCCAAAGTGCCGGATTGAGTTGCACATGCCAATCCTTTCCTACATCATTTACTGTTTTCTTTAGGATTTTCAATATTGTTTTATTTGATGCCTCTGCTTGACCATTCCCTTGCGGGTAGTAAGGTGTAGAGAAATGATGTTAGATTTTGAATTGTTCACATAGTTCTCACACATCCTAGTTTTTGAAGGGATGTCTATAATCTGTGATGATAGAACTGGAAATGCCATATCTATGGATGATATAATTGAGAATAAAAGAGGCAATTTTTTTTCCAGTTACTGTGGTCATCGGGATTGCTTCAATCCATTTTGTAAAATACTCTGTTGCAGTGATAATGAACTTGTGTCCATTTGAAGATGAAGGATGTATTTTGCCTACTAAGTCAAGTCCCCACTGACAGAAAGGCCAAGATGTTGTAAATGGCTGCAATTCCTATGCTGGTGCATGGATAAGAATGCCATGGATTTGGCACTTAGGACATTGTTTTGCAAATTGATAAGAGTCTTTCTCCATTGTCGGCCAGTAATATCCCATTCTTAGAAGTTTTTTAGCAAGAGTAGGATGAATTGAATATGTGCCACAAATACCTTTGTGAAGCTCGTGTAAAGCAGAGTCAGATTCATTATGATCAAGGCAATGAAGAAGAGTACCATTTAGACCTCGACGGTAATGATTATCAATAGTTAGGGTATAATGGGTGGCTTGCCGGATAAAGTTGCATTTTTGGTTTCAAGATAGGTCAATGCATAGGGTATTGGTTTTAAGATACTCATAGATTGTTCCATATAAAGGAGAGTCTGAACCAGTTAAGGCATAGATAACATGGGATGCAGAATTGTCATAGGCTGGGGAAAACAATTGCTCTACCAGAAACTCATAACGACTCTATTGCTCTGGAATTCGTAGCAGTGAAGCGATAGTAGCCATTGCATCGGCTACTCTATTGTCCAACCTTGGTATTTTCTCAAAGGTGATGTGTACAAAATACTGTTTGAAGTCATCCACCATTCTTTTGTATGGCAACAACTTGTCATCTTTTGTCTGATAGTCATTGTTGATCTGATTTATGACTAGTTAAGAATCTCCATAGACTTTCAGTTCCATGATTCTCTATTCCACAAACATTTTGATTCCTATGACTAGTGCATCATACTCAACAATGTTATTTGTGCATGGAAACATGAGTCTATATGATCTTGGTATGGTGTGTCCTTTAGGAGTGACGAACAAGATGTTGGCACCTGAGCCATGTTGAGTGTAGGAACCATCAAAGTATAGGGCCCATTGCTTGGTGGTAATAGTAAGGACATCCCTATCTAGAAATTCGACCTCCATTGGTTGCTTATCTGGTAGTGGTGCTTCCACTAATTGATATGTAATTACTTGTCCCTTGATAGCTCAACGTTGTATGTAGTGGATATCAAATTTGCTGAGAATCATGACCCACTTAGCTAGTCTTCCTGTGAGAGATGCTTTGCTGAGTAAATACTTGAGAGGATCAATATTTGCTACTAGCTTGATTGTGTGAGCTAGCATGTAATGTCAGAACTTTTGAGAAGCGAATACCATAGCTAAATAGGCCTTCTCAATGAATGTGTAATTGAGTTCAATTCCATTTAAAGTTCTGCTGATGTAATAGATAGCTCGTTCCTTGCCTTCTTGATCTTCTTGTGCTAATAGTGCCCCCAATGATATGTTCGTTATTGATATGTAAAGAATAAGTGACTTTCTTGCTATTGGTGGTACCAGAAATGGTGGGTTCATTAGATATTGCTTGATTTGATAGAACGATTCTGCACATTTGGCTTCCCATCTGAATGGTACATTCTTATGTAGCAAATGATGGAATGGTAGACTTTTATCTGCTAGTTGGGTGATGAATCGCCTGATTGACTGGAGCTGTCCTTGTAGTGATTTGAGTTGGCTAATGTTCTTGGGAGGTGGCATCTCCATGATGGCCTGTACCTTTGCTGGATCTATTTCAATGCCTTTTGCTGACACGATGTAGCCTAATAATTTGCCCGATGTTACCCCGAAGACACACTTCTTAGGGTTGAGCCTAACTTGGAATTTTTCCAATCTTTCAAATATTTTCTCTAATACACCCAAATGTTCTGCCCAGGTAAATGACTTAGCTAGTAAATCATCCACATAGTCCTCCATGCAGGTATGCATCATATCATGAAAGATTGTCGTCATTGCTCTTTGATAAGTTGCCCCAACATTCTTTAAGTCAAAAGGCATGACATTCTAACAATACATTCCCCAAGGATAGGTGAATGCTATTTTATCTTGATCCTCTAAAGCTATCTTGATTTTATTATAGCCAGAAAAACCGCCCATTAATGAGAGCATTGCATGCCCTGCTGTGAGGTCTACAATTATGTCGATGCTGGGCAAAGGAAAGTCATCCTTTGGATAGACTTTGTTAACATCCCTAAAATCTGTGCATATCTTGATGCTTCCATCTAGTTTTGAAACTGGCATGATGTTTGAAATCCATTCAACATAGTCTATAGGTCGAATAAATCCGACATCTAATAATTTCTTTAGTTCAGCTTTGACCATTAGTGCTACATACAGATTCATCTTTTCCAAATTTTGCTTGACTGGCTTAGCTCCTAGAGAAATAGATAAGTGATGCATGATTAAGTGTGGATCAATCCCAGACATATTTGCATAGGACCAAGCAAAATTGATTTGCTTTTCTTTGAAAAATTTGATACTCTGGTTTTTCTTCATTTGTCAAAGATTCTTCTAGGTGTATGTTTTGGTTGCTTCTTTTGTACCAATGTTGATTGATTGAGTGGGCTTAATCAATATGGGTGATTGCTCCTAATAGTGTTCAGGAAGAGTGTCAAGTCTCCCATCCTTAGGTGCCTTAAAAAGGTTTTCACCCTCAGATGCATCCTTTATTTTTACTTTTTTGTGATCTAGTGGTGCCATTGACTGGTTTTCAGCAGTAGATCCTTTATTTCTTTGATTTTGTGACTGAGAGACTTGGCACTCTCTTGATTGCAGATGTCATTACTTTGTTTGTTGGTAGAGTCTATTTCTGGGTTGACCGTACATAGGTAATGGATAATGGAGTCATCATATGGGAAAATAGGTATGCCATGGTTTTCAGGTTCATCCCAGTCTATGAGATCAAGAAATATGAGTGGTAAAGAGTCATTGGGTGGGTCAAGTTTGGCTGCAGTGAGTGTCATGATAGAGGTATCATTAAGGTTGGCTGGGATATTGGATAAGTTAATGATATTATCGAGGTCTTCAATGGTATCAACTTCCGTGTAGACTTGCTTGAATTGCCGCTGCTCATTTTCTTTGGCTTCGTAGATATGTTGTGGGCTGAATTCAAGCAATCTAGACTCTGTGCCTTGTCCTTCTTGAGAAAGGGGTGTATGAATAGTACTCTCAAGAATATCTTTAGTAACATTTGAATAGCTGCCCCATTCATAGTCATTAGAATCAGTCTCAGAAGTATTGTCCCAGAGTTTTTCAGTGTTGCTGACAGGTATGTTGTAAAGTGAAAAGAGATCCCTAATAATTGATACCAGTCTGATAGTTTTCTTTGATTTTGTATCAGATCCTTCTTGTACTCTTTGCATTTGTTCATATACTGTTTCTCCTCGAGGAGTAGTGATGTCTTCAGGGGGTGATTCTGCCTTGTTTGGAATAGGTTCCTGAATGTGGTGTACTTCTGCATAAAATGCTTCTTCTCTTTGAATGGCCAACTCTTTTGGTTGTTTCTCTTTTTCCTGGTGTTATCGCTCTTTCCTTATTGTTTATGCTAATTTGTGTAGTGCCTCCTGCCATGAGTCCTCTTTGTATTTCTTCTTTGCTTTCCACTGAGGTTTTTGATATTTATTTGGTTTCTACTTTGGGGATAGAGTGTGTCCATAGCCCTATCCTGTTTTATCTCTAGAAAAATGTGAAGGAGGATCCAATGGTTCTGTGATGCCTTCTTGACGCTTGCCTATAGGTCCTTTGCCATTGTACCCCATCCATTGCATGATGAGGTATCCTTTTCCATACTACTGTGTTGGTATAGCTATCTCAACAGTAGCAACTCTGACTTCTTCCTCATCCTTATATAGCCAACTAAGGATGTCCTTCTCTTCTAATTCATGTGCTAGTGTGCCTAATTGGATAAATTTGGCATCAAACTTGGTGATGGGCTATGTTTCTTGATGCGTTGATGCAGAAGATTGCCCATGAGATTTTAGTGATGCTAGTAAGTTGGTTAGACACATTGGTTCAAAAGAGTATTCTCCCATGCCTCGCTCTTTGATTTTCATCTTTTGTTTGAAATCCATGGATAAAGATTTGAGCTTTTCTTGATGATGATGTGATGCCGAGGAAGTTTGTTTTTCCCTGTTATGTGGAACCAAGCTGTCTTGGGCTGCCCTTATAGCATTGCAATGTTGAAAGGGGTTATTATCTACTAATATAGAAATCTCCTACCCATTATATGGGAATTTGACACACTGGTGGTAAGTTGACGGTACCGCTTGCATTTCATGTATCCAAGGATAACCCAATAAAATAATATATGTGAGGTCTATGTCTAAGACTTGGCACATAGTGTCCCTTTGTATCGGTCCTACCTGAATAGGTAATATAACTATTCCCTTGGATGATCTCTCTTCATCATCATATGCTTTGATGGTGATCTTTTTGTCTGGATCAATAGACTGCTCAGAGAAGCCTAATGCACAGATAAGTTTTAAGGTACAGATATTGAGCCCAACTCCTCCATCTATTGATACTCTTTTAACTCAATGCTTGTAGACTAAAACTTCAATGTGAAGGGGAGTATTATGTGGATGGCTCAATGAGATATTATCATGCTAATAAAAGGTAAGATTATGAGGCCCTGTCATGTGAGCCACCATGGATTGAAATTTGTCAATGTCCAGATCTTGAGGTACATTTGTTTCCAATAGTGCTTGTTCCAGGATGTATTTATGTTTTGGTGAAAGTTTTAGCAACTCAAGTATGGATATTTGAGCAGGAGTTCTCCGCAGTTGACTTACCAAATCATATTTAGTCTTGGGGATAGTGGTCACCATTGATGTATGCCCTTTCAAGACATATTTTTGAGCTCTAGTGGTTACATTGATCGATTCATGTTCGTGTTTGTCGTTGATTTTAATGAGATTTACTTGATTGTCATCTGTCGATATATGTGTAGCTAGGAATCTGATGAAGAATCTGGTAAAATATTTGGATTTGTTTCTTGTTGAATGCCTTGATCTGAACCAAATCCTTGTGAAAGAGTTTGTTCCTCATATAATGTTTGAGTTTGAATGTCATGTTGCAGGTTTGGTTGATTCCAATTGAAAGGTGTATTTCCTCTTGGTGTTGGTGGAACACTCCCATGTCCTGGTTTCATGGGTACAAATACTGGTTCATATAATGGAGGTGGTCCAAGTTGAACCATTCCATATGGTGGTAATGATGTGTTTGATGAACCTTCAATTTGTACTGTTTGACTAGTTTGAAACTGTGAATTTGATATGTTGTCAATGGGTTGATACATTGGTTCACCCATCTTTTTAGATTTTGATCTTGTCTCAATAGGCATGTCACTTATGCAAATGCAATATTTTTGGAATTTTTCAAGGGTAATGTATGATATGCAACTAAATGCAAACTAAATAAATGAGAATGCAATCTATGGCAAGAATGCAACCTATGTTTTTGGTTGTTTTTTAAGATTTTGACAAACTTTTTGGAATGCAAATCTAAAAGAGACCCTTAGGAAATTGAAATGATGTCTAGACCTCAAAGGACAAAGTGACAATGTCTCCCCTATATGCTTGGATACTAAGCTAGGTTTGACAAAATGACATTGATGACAAAAGATAGAAGGTTTGTTAAGGTCTAGACTTCTTAACAATGACTTAGGGTTTATCAAAGATTTGGATTACTCAAGTATAACAAAACCTAGTATTAACACTATATGCAAAGGGACAATTACTATGCAAATGACCCTAATATGATATGATAATGACCTAAGCTTAGTGAAGAGACCTAAGGTATGCAAATGCAAATGTATGACAATGGTATTACTCTAATGCAAGAGGACACATGCAAATGGATGACCTTTATTGATATGCAAAGGAGTATGACCTAGGTGAAACCTAACCTTGGATATTGACAATGAATTTGCAAAATGCAAACCTAAGATGAACCTAAATCTAAGTGACATGAATGTTGAGACAAGATTTTGAAAAATATTTGACAACCATGTTTGAAGGTGTTTTTGAACTTTGTTGGATGAAATGCTCTTGTGTTTAACCTTGTTTTGAATCAATTTGCCTTGTTTTTGAAATGAGACACAACTCAACTTTTGACAAGCAAAGAAGACAAGATATTTTAACTTAGGCTCAAGACAATCATGCTCATTCACACATTTCTTTTGGTAGGCAAGGGCAGTAGGTACTTGAGAGGTAGACTCGTTATGAGATTCAAGGAGAATACATAGATGCTTGACCCCACGGGCTCCCCTCCACGACACTCACTTCTCAGGGCAGCCAAGCATCAGTCCCCATGGAAATCTCCCCATGGCGAACTTAGTATCTCTTCCAAGTATCTAAAATTGTCCTTCTCAAGCAACTAGAAGGATTTTTGGCCTCTAAATACAAGGTGTTTAGTAAGGATTTCTGTTAAGCCTTACTCCTTGGTGTCACACAAGCGTGATTGAGACATTAAGCCCACCAAGATACCAAACAAATGTAGTCGCGCAAGCACGATTGAGACCATGAGGTCCTACTTAGATGTTGATATGAGAAAGAGTTAAAGGGTCATCACTTCCCAAGTAACTACAATTCCCACGTAACCCTTCCTTCAAAGCTTACGCTCATTAGGTATTTATTTATAGTGAGTTAGAATGCCAAGGTATTCTAGCCGTACTCACTTTGGGTCATTCCCTTCTCATGATTGTCACTTGCTTGCAAAAGCAAATGCTCGGGAAGGCAGGCCCTCTAAAGGTGACACACAATCTGAACCAAGAGGATGGTATCGAAGATTTGGATTTCTGATCACCCTAAGAAGGATGAGAGCATGCTCTCCTACTCCAATGTCAAACTCAACACTCAAAGCAAACACACATTCATTCCATCCTATTTAGCAATAATACTAAGTGTCTAATTATGAATTATAAACACCAAGTTTAGTTGGAGTATAAGGCAACCTGCAAAACCACCAAGTCAGAAGTTTGATTTTCTTAGTCTTTGACTAGCGAACCTGCATACAATGTGTTAGTAGTTTCATTTGTTGTCTTTGTCATGCATATGCCAAGGTGCTGCACAGAGAATCAGTACCAAAAACCAAAAAGTAGAAACATAATGCAAAACAAAACAATTTGCAAGTAAAAAACACTGCCTTTTACCTCTGTTTCTAGCCCTACACAGGCGCAGAATGTCTCACACAGGCGTAGATTGTCCTTGACATAGGCGCAGAATGCTTGACACAGGCGCAGATTGTCTCACACAGGCGCAGAAGTTCTCAGAAAACCCTGCATTACCTTGTTTCTTGGGTTTTTCACCTGCAAATCAACTCAAAAGCACTCAAAAGCATGATTAGGGGGTTAGTTCACATCGGGTTCACCAAGAAATGTAGCTAGGAAATCGGAAATCATCAAAGAAAATCAATATTAAGCTAGCTCAATCATGAAAACTCAATTGCAATGATAACAATCCTAAAAACACTCAATAAAGACATGAAAACAAGACATTCAATATGAAATCTAAGAAAACCAAATGCAGATGTCTCCTTCATGTGGCTCCATTGTCCTTCTTTCTCCTTCAAATTGCTTTGTTTTGTGGATCTCACCTACTAGTGCATAAGCATGATGTGAAAGCAAGTAGACAAGATAGTAGCGCAAGAGTACTCGAAGCGTGATTGATTCGGGGATCGATTCGAAAAAGTGATTAGTTGGGATTGAAGAAATTCATCCAATTTATAGACAAATTGGAGAGATGACAAGATTAGCATGAATTTGATTCGAATGGCAATTTCAAATAAAAAATGACAAATATGACAAATTATGACAAATTTGCACTTTCTATGCAAGATTGATTGATTGATAATTCATGACAAAATTATGACAAATTTCTATGTCAAAATTGATTGATTGTCAATTATGACAAATTATGACAACTTGAAATGTCATTCCCATGAAATTAGGAGAAAAATAGGAGAGAATTGAAAATTAGAAATTAGGAAATTAGAAAATGGGGAAATTAGGAAATTGATGAAAATTAGGAAATTAGGAATTAGGAAAATTAGAAAATGAGGAAATTAGGAATTAAGTGAATTAATTAACAATTTTTCATTTATTAATTAATTCACAAAGGAATTAGTTAGCCAATTAAACAAACATTTAATTGTGACAAGAAGACTTAGGATAAATAAACTATTTAACCTAGAGGGAGAAAGGACAAACAAGGTTAAATGAATAAATCATGAAACCCTAGAAGATGAATTAGAAAATGCAAGAATGACAATTAGGTCTTGACAAAAGATAATTGATATTGATTCAATTTGATCATGATTCTGACTGACAAAGGACCAATGCTGACAAATGATTTGATTGATAAATGCGCTAATTGACGAGGAACAATGACTAATTGATCCAAATTGACATGATTGAGAAAGACGACGATCGATGACAAATCAATCACAAAATTACAAAATTGACAAGAGGACAAGGATCGATGACAAAATAGATTGCAAAATGACAATATTGAAAATGTCAACGATCGATGACAAATCGATCACAAGACGACAATGATGACAAATTGATCAAAGGACAAGGATCAATGACAAATCGATCACAAGATAATAAGATTGAAAACGACAACGATCGATGACAAATTGATCACATGATGACAAGATTGATAAGAGGACAAAACCCTAATTAGGATTGACGATGTCCAAAATGATGACAAATGAGCACGCACATTGATGTGACAGGATAAGATCAACCAAAATCATGACTGAAGATTATTGTTGACAAGACCAAATTCGAGAGCGGGATAAATGAAGAATGTAGAAGAAGGACTCGATGCTCACAAATGATAAAGACTAAGTGCGAATCATATGAGAAATGTTAATGCGATGCAAAAACCCTAAAATAAGGTAATGCGCAAATGTTAAAGTATGAATCCACAAGCGTTGACCATTTTTAGGTGTCTACAATATGATTGATGGTGTTATTGTATATGTGATTGATGCGAGCTCCTCGTGTATCATTCAATGATGAAGCTCCTTCCTTGTTTTAATTTGGAAGCAGATTTTCAAATGCGCCATGATCACCATTTGTCTTGAGACCATCGACCATTAAATCACCTCTATCAATCATGTCTTGAACAATGTTTTTAAGCCTCATGCAATCATTTGATTGATTTCCTTTGTTTCGATGAAAATCACAGAAGTATGAGTCATTCCACCAAGATGGTTTAACCTGGGGTTCAAAGTTGTTTATAGTTGGTAATGTGATAATCTTGTTTGCCAGGAGTTCTCGGAATGCTGATTCTAAGGATTGCCCCAATGGTGTGTAAATGCACTTATTTGGAAAATTGTTGGTGTTACCCCTCGAATTCGGATTAGGTCCTCAATTTGTGTTGTTGTTTTGGGTATTGTTGGTGTTGTTTTCATTTGAAGGTTCTGGATTGGTATGTGGTGCATAAGTGTTAGTGCTTTGGTTAGCACCCTTTTGATTCTTGGTAGCCTGAGGATTACCTGATAAAGCCAATACTGGTTGTTTGGATTTTATATCATTAGCATCAGTTCCTCCCTCATTTCCAACATTTTTGTTTCTGGTCTAGAAGCTGGATTTGTCTAAGTTGTTGTTGTTGTTCTAGTTGTTGAAATGAGAGTTGGATGAATTAGTTCCTTCTTTGACGAACTTTAATGTTCCTTTCTCAATACATGCCTCCTCTACTTGGATTCCATTTTTGATCAACTTGGCAAAAGAGGGTATGCATTAGAGCTTGAGTATGTAACTCATCTCACTATTTAGATTGTAGATGAAAATTTCCATCTTTTCCTTTTCGGGCACATCCCGAGGATATCTTGAAACCATCCATCTCCAACGTTGAAGAAACACCATGAATGTTTCATTGTTTTTCTATTTGGTATTGCAGACATCTAGCATGGTGATTGCATGTTGAATATTGTAGGAGTATTGAGTGATAAATTTATTGACCAACTCATCCAAGGATCTGATAGGAGGTGTGAGTTTGGATAACCACTCCATTGTTTGTCCTCCCAAGCTTCTTGGGAATAGCCTCATCAAATAGGTGTCATCATGGACAAATTCAAGGCTCATGGTACAAAACTCCTAAACATGATCGTGAGGATCACTCTTACCATCATATTTGTTAAATTTGGGAATATCTGAATTCAGGGGAAAAGGTATCATGTTTAACCTTCTGTCAAAAGGATAAGGACAAATTTCATTTAAGGAATACCATACTGTGGTCCCCTATTGCATGTCCTATATTTGTCTTTACAACATTTGCATTTGTTGTGTAAGAGCAACCAAGGGTGCATTTGTTTGCCGAGGGAAGAGTTCTTCCCTTTCGTTATCCCTAGTTTGGGTATGTGTGTGTTCTGGTATGTTGGGCTCAGGTATGTTTTGCTCAGGGTGACATGCTTCCTCTTCTCTTTGTTGTTCTTGATAAGTATAATTTCGAGACTTTGTCCTAAAGATTTCAATATCGAAGTCTTCAAGGATCCTAACTCCTTTGCTTGTTAGCATGAGAAAGTATTTTTCTTTGTTAGCTTCTATGAGTCTTTCCATAAGTTTTTGAAATGAGGTGCTTTCTTTACATTCTTGGAGGAGCTCCTCAGAAATCTCTATGTCTTCTAGATTTGGATATTCAAAAGGATTTGATAATCTTCAACCCATACTGGATTCTGGTTGTGGTTCATTTTGCTTGTTTCATTGAGAGCAAGTGACAACGGGCATATAGTAGAAACTTTCTGTGACAAAGGGGATGAATTCCTATTCTTCATGTTGTTTGGGAGTTGGTGGTTCAAATTGAGGTATGTTATAAGTGATGCAAACTTCTGGGAAGAAAGATGGATTGATCTTTCCTCCACGATTTCAGCGTTGGCTCAATGCTGATTTTTTGCAAAAAGCTCTACTTCTCAATGGTTCTTTTTCAAATTCATTTGATTTGTCTTGAAGATATAAGCGCATATGACGGAGAAATGTGCGACGAGATTTGAAGAGTTGCGATTGATGTAAAGAAATTTATTCCTTTTAGCAAGTTTCTAGGAACTAGGTTGTCATTTCTTCAACTTAGTGTTATGATGAAGACTTTTTCTTCTCAAAATATGAGGAGTGCTCATACACAGGTGATCAATGGTTTCCTTTGATTTGGTTGGATTATGATACTTTGTTTGAAAAATTAAGCCTACTTTTATCAAATGAAGGTTTAGATGCCCCCTCACGACAAAGTGCGTCAAATGATATAATAAGAGCCTTCTCGATATGGAAACTCGATTTGACAACTTAGGTTTAAACTAGGTATCTTTGATGATGGAATTTGTTTAATTGGCAGACCTTTTGATCAGTGTGATGATGTTACCCGATTTTGATAGGAGAAAGTGTTATCCTTAGCCAGTTTTAGATTTTTGACAACTTTTGTTCTAAGAATGACTTGTTTGATTGTTTGATCATTTGGAATAGTTCTGATGTTCTGACTCAATTTTTGCCTGATGAGGTCAACTAAAGATCCAAAAGGGTGTTTGAAACTGATGTTAAATTTTTTCAAGAATGTTCAGTTTTGCTCTCTATTTTTCACAGTTTTATCTATGTGCTAAGACATAGACTGGATGTGCTGAAGTTTGACTCAGATGCGCTCTTTAAAACCACCAATGCGTTAAGCTACCTATACCATGCGCTAAACTAGAGTTTTGACTTCTGTTATGTCAGGAATGGTTATGCGCTAATCTATCTTGAGAACGCACTAAAGTTTAGACTCAAAGCGCTACAGTTTGCCTCCAATGTGCTATGCTGATGCTTCAACACGCTAATATGTCCTTAAGAAGAACTAATATTTAGTTACTAAATGTTCAGACTATTAAGCTTTGTTTTTGAAGACGAATGCGCTAATTTTTGGCCTTGAAGCACCAAAGTTTGCTTCAAATGCGCTAGGGTGTTGCTCCTATGCGCTAAACTACTCTATTTTGTTTTGTTTTTGGGTTTTTCTGGAAATTTTAACACTTTCTCAATTTTGATAGATGAGTTTCTGAAGTATAAAATGCAAACACAACATGAAAAAGACAACCATTTTTGCCTATTCTAAACAAAGAGTGTATGTTCTATAAGGATGTGTTTAAATCCCCAATGTTTTCACAGGTTTGGATACAAATACTACAATTCGGGAAGACTCTTTATTCAAGGGTCATCAACAATACCATAGTCCACTAGTCTCGATACTCCATCAGCTCAACCAACCATTTCACCCCCTAGGGGGTGCCCATTTTTTTGCCTTTTGCCTGAAATTAACCCAAAGTGAATTGCTTCACAATTGAGTAGCTATCTTAGGAGATATATGGTGAGTAATCTTGGGGGTGCATTCTTCCCCACCCTTGAACTATGATATTGAAGATGTCTGGATACTGACTCGACTCAAGGTTTCTATTTCTAAGGTTTGTAATCAAGCTTCCTGTTCGTCCGTCAGTGATAAACTCCCTCGAGAGGCTTCCCAACCTTTAGAACAAAGGCTTTACATATTGTAAAGATGCTAGGTGAATGATAATCACTACGCGAAACCGTTGAAAGGGACTTTCATCACCCTCCACTTTTCATTATAGTGGGTTGGAACACTTGGCGATAAAGTCGTTTCCCACTTAGGTCGTTCCCCTCTCACCAACCATTTAAATGGCTCTCTAAGAGCAACTTGGGAGGGAAGACCTGCTAAAGGTTGCAAATGCTTGAAATACTGAAAGCATAAGAGTGGTTTGGCTTTTTGGTCACCCAGTTAAGGGGAGAGCATATACCTTCCACTTTCGAGACAAGGCACAAAATGATTCTTTTTAATCCCACAATTTAGTTATTTGCTAATTCTAGTGGGAGATGTTGGTCCAAAAAGGCATGGTGTTCTTTTTAACTTCCAAATAAGTGATTTTTAAAGCTAAGTAATGAAATTTGGGTCAACAAAGTAAATTTTTGAGATGGTCAACAAAAATGAATTCGATAGGGGAAAGATTTCCCTCTTTTGTTTTATCTAGAACTTGAAAACAAGTGAGGTTCTTTAACTCATGCAACAAAAGTGATGGATCCTTTTAGACACCAAATAATGGTGAGGTCCTTTTTAAGACTTTGCATAAATAAAGGTTTGTCTTGTTCTTTTTAAAACCCCAAAACGAAGTGTTTTCTCTTCCTATGAAAGCAAAGTAAGGTTTTGTTTGTTGTTCTTTTTAAGTACTCCAAAAGAAAATGAGTTCAATTTTATTAATGAGGAAATGAAGAAAACTTTCAATAACTAACTTAACCAAGTTAGAAATAAAAATTTAATCACAAGCCTAAACTTAGTAAAAGAAAAATCTCCTGATCGTGCAAACAAATGTTAATCACCTGCAATAAAAATCAGTTAGAAAACAAAATTTTTAAGGTGGACTTCTACAAGTCTAATTTTTCTATCTCTATTACAATTTTGTTTTTATTTCTATGTCTGTCATGCGCTAATCTACATACTAGATGTGCTACAGAATGAAACTGATGTGCTAGCAAAAAGCCTAGATGCGCTACGCTGTTGTCTTAATGCGCTACACTAATGTTTTAAAGTGCTGAGACCTACAGGAAATAGCAAAAATGCTATGCGCTAAAGTTAAGTCTGGATGCGCTAAGGTATGGTATCAACATGCTAAACAGTCAGCAAGATGTGCCAAAGGAAAGACCAGATGCGCTAGAGAATGGTATCCACGCGCTAATTCAAGTTTTTCGCGTACTTGCAAAGTTAGTCCTGCATCAAAGACGATTTGATAAATGGGGTTGTGCCCCATGGTGGGCACCAAAAATTTATACGAGAAAAGTGGTTCGATGAAACGAATATTACGAATTCAAGACTAGTCCACACACCAATGGGACTTTTGGTGCAAGTTATGGAGATATATGGAAAAAATCAACTTCCCAAGGGATGTTCCATTATTCTCTATCTCACAAGACCCCTCAAGGCAATAGCTTTGCTCTTAGATCACTGAGAAAAGTGACTTAGGGATGACAATCATGAGAATGAGGGATGTTTGATCAATCTAACATGAATGCAATCCTAATGTGCATGATATCAAAAAAAGATGAACTAAACTAGCATGTATATGATGATAAGATGAAAGGATTAGTAAAAGAACTATCCTAACATGGTATACTAGCTTAATATGATTATTATGATAAAGAGAAATAATTCTAAAAATGCTTATTAGATTATTTCTATTCAAAGAGGGATTAAAATGCTTGATAAAATGAGTATAGATTAGATGCATAAAACTTGGATATTTGAATGATAGAAGAATGACTCTATTTATAGGGAAAATAGGGCAATTAAGGGTCAAGATTGGATGATCCTATCAAGGGTCAGGATTGAAAGTTATCAATCCATGTTTACAATTATCACCAATGAAATGGTGACAATTGTCAACATAAGAGTCCTTGAGAGGAGATGTAAGATGCATTAAATTCTTGAGAAGACCTCATGGTTACCTTAGGAGGTAAGGGTTAAGGTTAGGTTAAGATTACCCCTTGGATAAAGATTTTACCCAAAGGATAAACTCTTGTGCAAAGGTTAAAGGGATAACCAAGGTTAAAGAAATCAATTATTGATGAGACCCTTGGGTTAGATGAGGGTTGAGTTAGGCAAAAAGTCTCCAACCATGTAAGAAGGTTGAGTTAACCATTAATGGTTTGGAAGACTTTGGAGGTTAACTTGTTGAGGACATAAAACCTTTAATGGCTATTGAAGACTTTAAGGGTTTGAGAAGTGACTTCCCTTTACTTAGGGATGTGACAATATTTAGTAGATGGGTTAGGCTAATTTAGAAGTGATTAGAAGAATTTAGAAGAGGTTTTAGAGAAGCAAGTGGGAGATGTAGGAGAATGCAAGTGGATGGAGAGTAATTTTAATTAAAATAAATTGCTTTATTTCAACAAAATAGATGTAAGTGGGGGATTTAAATAAATTAGATTTATTTATTTGAAGTGAATAATTTAATTAAATGTAAATTTAATTAAAAAGAGTATTGTCAATAATAATCCTTCTTTATCATACAAAAGATGCTCCAAAAGATGAGAGCTCAATAATCTCCAAAAATGTATTGTCAATAATAATCCTTCTTCATCATACAATGAAAAGAAAGAACTCAACCTTTAATAGGTCAAGAAACCCTAAAAGGGAAAACCTAGGTTTGCACATAATAATTAATAAAAGAATTAATTATTATGCACCTAAATTTAGCTTAAGTGTAAAAGAGATAAAGGGAACTTAAATATTTAAACAAATATTGTTTAATTAATCAAGTAAATACCCGAATACTCTAACACCCCCCCTTAAGCTAGACTTAGGGAGAAGCTAAAACCTAGAACAACTACTGAAAGCAATAAAGATGGGTCCTGACAACAAGGCCTGATCAGGTACCCAAATACAATGAAATCTCTATGAATTGGAGAAATAGAGAAAACCACGTGGAAACAAAACTCTACTCCAAAAAGAGATGGAAAAAAACATCACTGAAGCATGAAGAACCTGCAAACTCTATCGAAGAATAACTGCTGATCTGAAAAACTTCCACTGAAATAGAACATGACCAGGTAGAGAAGGCTATAATCTACATGAGTGCCCTCAAATGACACTACTCGAATCAGAAGGCAAACAAGGCAAACAACTGAAATCGAAGATACAGATGGCATGAAAACACCAAAGCCCGAAGAGCTGATCAATCAAACCATAGAAGCATTAGAACCAACATGACAAACCTCCCCATAATGCTGAAGAGGAGAGGGACAGGTACACTGAAAAGAACGACCAACAAGAACTGCATGACAAAGTACCAGGAACATCAAAGGTGCTGAGAAAAGTACATGGTGTCATGGAAGGAACACTCACTTGACACACATCATGAGCTGAATGTCATGGAAGGAACACTCATTGGACAAAGGAAGATGGCAAACAACAGGCAAACATCAACCCCCTCATGGCACTTTATCAATAGTGCATGTACAACAAGGCACAAGATGTGGAAGATCCCACGTAAACAATGCATGATGTCACTTTATCTCAGTGCGTTTGCATAAATATAATGCGACAATGATAAGAATACTGGAAATAGATAGGAGAACCAAAAATAGAGACACCTTACTCAGAGAAGAGATCCCAGGACTTAAAACAACCACGATATCCACCAGAGTGCTGAAAAGAAAAAAATTGAATAAAATATGCATAGATCAGAATTTGGAAATAAAACTCATATAGATGGAAAGTACACATCACATGATTTCCGAAAATATAAAGTTTTCAAAAAACGGAGGTCGGATGCTCATTCTACATCTCCTGGAGTGCAAAAACAAGACACCACTTTGACTAGAAAAAAAATATAGTCAAATAGAAAAATTGGAAAAAATTACCAACATGAAGAGGTTTGGTTCAGAACTAGCTTTTCGACGCCTATTCGTTTTCAAAAAAATGATTCCGTATGCCCAAAATATGACCAAAAAACCAAACCCCCCCTGAAAGAGGCAAAAAAGGTAGTTTGGTGGTTGGGCGGTGCTCCAGTGGCCAGTGGGTGGCGCTTCGGTGGCGGCTGGGTGGTGGTCTGGTGGCTGGGTGGTGGAGCCAAGGCAGCCACCTGCGAGGGAGAGCATCGGCGGAGTGGCGGCTGAGCGCGGGCGGCGGGCCATGGTGGTGGAGCTGGCTGATGGTGCTGCAGGCGGTGACCGACGACAGAGGAGGCTGGGCTGGGCAGAGTGGGCTACACAAGGGGGCGGGGGCCGGAGTTCCAGCGACAGCCGAGGAGAGCAGCAGTGGTGGGGGTCCTGCAAGTGTCGGGGGCCGGGAAGAGGTGGTAACCAGCGGGAACGGAAGCTAGGGCCGGTAGGGGCCGGGGCCCGAGGCCGACAGGGGGTCGGACGACAAGGGCCGACAGAGCTTGCAACAAGGTAGGGGTCCCACGGTAAATTTTTTGCCAAAAACTTTTTTTTTGTGTGCCCTATTTTTTGTGTGCCAAAAAAAAAAAATCAAAATCCGGCCTGCATGCCGTAAAAAGGCAAAATATTTTTTTTTTTGAAAATTTTTTCTCTAACTGCGTGCCAAGGCCGTACGACTTGGATTTGGAGAAAAAATACTCCCAGAGGCTCAGGAACCAAAATAGGTCAAATTTTATATGACCATAGGAGTTTTCAGGCCTTTTGAGCACGATGGTGAGGTCTGTTTATGCCCAAAGTGCTCAGAAAAAAACCTAACCCTAGGTGCATAAAAAAACTTTATGAAACCCCAGATCTACTTCTAATGCAAAAATTCTCAAAACAAGAACAGGTACCTACAGATCTGAAGCTCTGATACCATGTTGGAGTTGAGAAAATACAACACCATAAGAGCCCAAATGATCTTTGCAAGCTGAAAAACCCGTTACAAGGAGAAGCAAGGAAGCAAATCACAGAAGGAACAAAAACACAGGAAAAAATATGCTCCAAAAGATGAGAGCTCAATAATCTCGAAAAATGTATTGTCAATAATAATCCTTCTTCATCATACAATGAAAATAAAGAACTCAACCTTTGATAGGTCAAGAAACCCTAAAAGGGAAAACCTAGGTTTGCACATAATAATTAATAAAAGAATTAATTATTATGCACCTAAAGTTAGCTTAAGTGTAAAAGAGATAAAGGGAAATTAAATATTTAAACAAATATTGTTTAATTAATCATGTAAATACCAAAATACTCTAACAATATTCACTTAGGAAAGTGGTCATTTTATACGTCTACAGTTTGAACTAGACTAGACATTGCCCAAGCAATGGGAGTTCTTTTCAGATATATTTCTAATCCTGGTAGAGTTTATTGGGATGTAGTCAACATAGTTTATATATTTGAAGGGTACCTTAGAGTATTCTTTGTGTTATCCTGGCAATTTTGTTGGAGACATGATTTCCCTTGACATTCATGGTTATGTGGATTCAGACTAGGCAAGTGATATTGATAACAAAAGATCCACCAGTACTTATGCGCTTGCTTTATTTGGTGGTGAAATTAGTTGGACAAGTAAGAAATAGGTTGTGGTTGCTTTGTCCACTATGAAAGCAGAGTATATGGTAGCTACTCATGCTTGTAAAGAAGCCATTTGGCTTAAGAGACCATGTTCAAATATTAAAATAAAACAAGGTGCATTGACAATTTATTGTGGCAGTTAGAGTATGATCTACCTAGCTAAGATCCTGACATTTCATACTCAGACCAAACACATTGATGTTCAGTATCATTTTGTCAAAGATATGGTCAAATATGGTAGGGTAAAGCTAGTTAAGGTAGAGACTTTGATGAATATTGTAGATTATTTAACTAAGGCTATGAGCACAAACAAGTTCAGATGGTGTTAAGAGTCTATGGGCCTCATGGCCCCTAGCAATTAATTTCTTGTGTAGATACTCCCTTTTCTCTTGCAAGGTGTTTGAAAGTGGGAGAATGATGGGAAAATAGTGTCTCAACCTTACATTTACACAAGGTTACTATTTATAGTAAATTTTTGTTTGAGCACAAAATGGTGCAAAATTCTCCACAAAGCTTCAGATTGGCTAGATAAGCATGCCGACAAATTTTCATCACAAGACCATAACTAGTTTTGAAGATATTAATTTTTTTCATTTTTGAAGGGTGCAATGAAAGGTTTAAATTTAATTTTAAGTACTTTAGACCCTCCAAAACACCTTGAAAAGTGGGTGTAACTAGCATAGCAGGTTACGAGGTGTTAGAGCACTTTGTGAGATTTTTGATGCGTCAAACGCTTTGTCAAACAAACACTCAGCTCACAAGTTATGGCCTCCAGAAGTTTGGAATCTTGAAATAAGAAATATAAAATGCATCAGACACACAAATGAGCTGTACAAGGGAGGAACACGTGTTGATGTTTATTTTGACACGTCATAGGGAATCTAGAATGGGGTATAAGGTTGGCTCTACTTTATTGGGTGTTTTTAGCCCATGGTTTTTGTTGGTCATTACAACTGGAATGATAACTAGGTAATAAATCACAATTCAAAGATTGAATATTCTTAAATAGCTAACTTTTCCCATGGCAAAGGCTCATTTAGTTATCAATCAGGGACGTAAACTTGAAATGGGCCAGCACTATATGTGCACCAAGTTCATATTGCAACCACCTTTTATGATTGTAGAAAAGGGAATTCTTCTAAAAGTAAACACACATAATCTTAATTGAACTAATACTTTAATCTTACAAATAGAAATTAATTTAAACAACTACTGTTAAATGATAAATTTCTGGTGGGCAGCAGGAACTACTCTGCTGCTGTGGCTGCAAGAATAGACATAGGAACTGCTTCCTATGGCTGCAGGAATGGACACCTATAGAAACAACTGCTACAGAAGTATAAAAATAACTGAAACATACAAAGGATTACTCACCAAGTGGGACCCCTTGAGTGAGTATCTCAAGAGCTTCAGATTACAATTATCTAATTATCCAAAATCATATTGATCTTTTTATTTCATCTTGACTGAAAAATACATAAAACAGTACCAAAAGACTGTGTATTACAAAATACTATGGGTGTTCTCTGCTATCCCCGAGAGGAGAGAGATCCCTTTATTTATAGGAAAACTTATAACAAAATTATAACTGATCGATCACATTCCTATGAAATAGGTGAACAAGATTTATTAACAAGAGAAGAAGTCAGTGCAGGACAATAGAACAACATCTGTCTTGCAGCTGAGAAAATATAGCATGACTAGCCTCCTAAATATAAGCTCCACTAAGAACAGTTGTAAATATTCATAAATTAATCTGCTAAAGAACCAGTCAAGTGGTTCTAATCATTACTGCATTTCTTTGGCTGGGTCTGTGTTGCGGTTATGTATTTGATGATCTTTTGAACCGTCATTTGTCCTTACTTCACCTTTGCTGACCCTACATCATGATATTAATGCACAAAACACGTGTATATACTAATGTTAACATGACATAATGCAAACCATATTAACAATTATTTTTAGATATTTGCATAGATAGATCATTACATGACATCCTTAGGTATAAGTTAAACCAGTTCAGAAACACTTAAAAGGTATCAACTTAAAAGAGTATTATAATCCAAATGTCATCTAATCATAAGACCTAGGCATGAGTATTGTATCAAAAATCTATCAAGATAGAGACATTATTTAGGATCATCATCTCTCCCTAACCTAACTTCTTGCTGATCCTCCAACAATAGGAAAATTTTGGATTCTGGCATTGATTCGGAAATTACTTGGGGTAACCTGTCCAGAACCGCCTGTAGATAAGCTCCAATAGAATCCTTTCATTTTCTCCAATCTTTTCCACCTGGTACATTTTGTTCTTTACTATATGGTGGATCACCTTACCTACATCCCATCAATGGCCATAGGAGGATTGGAGGCAGCCAATGTCGTCACTTTGTTCTTCCCAAGTGCATATACTTGGGTGCTCTATTTAATGCTGCATGGTAATTTTGTGCGAAATGTGGATCAGATTGTTTCAACTCATCTGTTAGGCTATTCTAGTGCTGGACTACATGTCCTATTGCCTCTTGTCCTTCCCTTGGAGCAATTTGTTCATATTCTCTATACACTTCTTCTCTTAAGGGTAGGATTTCCTTTGCATAATCTTGCTCGTATACAATCTTTTGCCAATCAAAGTAAAGTCGCCTAGGTTCCCTTGATATCTCATTCTGCATCCAGCACATAAGAGCCCTCAATTGGATATCTCCAATGTAGAGGAGAGGGTTCCAAACAACATCATCAGGAACAACATAATTATGCACATATAGTTCACATAGTAGATTCTTGATTGCTATAGGAGATGTTTGAAAAGCGCTGTAAAATTCTTCTGGTGTTTGTAATGAGGCACTTAAATCTTTGGCAATCCTCATAATTTGGAAGCTAATGTGCTATTCTTTTAAGTATAGAGAGTAAACATGAGGAGGATCTTGACATTGCATCAGTTGTGGTACCATGGTGGCTACTGTTTCCACCTTAGCTTTAAGCTGGGCTATATCCTCGTACTTTTGCTCAATAACTTTCGTTTGGTAATCAATTATCATTTGCATCTTTACCTTTTCAAGTTCCCAATCCTCATAAAGAGAAAGTCCTACTGCATGACTAGTAAGGGAAGTAGGTGGCCTATGAACAAGTGCTTTAGGTTTCTTACTTTCTACTTTGCCCCCTGCTTCAATGACCTGCTCTACAATAGATGCTAAGTTGTCCAGTCTTTCAAAACCTACTTCCTTCTGAGGCTGCTCAATATCTTGGAGTTCCCCTTCTTCCTGAAATTGTAATTCCTGTTCTTTCTCAATACTTTGCAGTTCTTCTTCTTCTTCATGGTCTCTCTAAGGTTCATTTGGAGGAGAAGGAGGGATATCATCGTAGAGTGGATTGTGTTGTTCTTGTTCTAGGGAGTCAGCCAGGATTGTAATATGTGGCTTTGTGGGTTGGTCTCAACTTTTAAACTTTTCATGAAGCCTACCACTACTTCTTCGATTTTTTCCTCTTTCGGCTGCAGGAACACTTCCTGTAGCCAATTCTTCAACTATTTCGACAGTTACTGTAGGAACTTGTTTTACATTTTTTCTCTTCTTGGCCACAGGAAGGGGTACATTCTCATTTTTACTTTTCTTGTCCTTATGCTCTATATCAACTTGTTTTTCTTTGCCCTTTTCCTTTCATGTGGCAGCCCTAGTTTCTCTTGAACCTTGAGGAGGAACCCCTGCTTCAGCTTCTTTTTGTAAGGGTTCCTCTGCTGCAGGAAGATTTTGTTCTGAGGATTTCAACGAGGATGAGGGTTCAAGAGGGGAACCGGGTTCTACAAGGTTTTCTTGTTCCTGAGATGGAAGTGGTTCCTCTATAACTATGTGCTCTATCCTAAACATTCTGGTTTCAACAAATTCATTCCAGAGCATTGGAGAAATATCTCTCAGGGATTTTTCAGCTAAAAGCTTAATTAGACAATGGTGAGAAATAGAGTGACGCCTACCTTTCTGAGTCTCTGTTGCACTTATAGAAAGAAGGTTGTACAATAAGCTTGGAACATTCATCCTTCTTCCATGGCACATATGACTTAGGAGCTTGAAGTGATGAGAATGTAGACATAAAAACCTTCCTTCATAGGTTAAATATTTTAAAACATACAATTCCACTGCTCTCCATTCAGGCAGAAGGGATTCTCGCCTAGCTCCTTTCCTATCTACTACTAATGGGGGTCTCCTAGATGTGTAAATTCTTCCCTTGCACTGCGTGCATCCTTGGACTCTGAGTACTTCTCCCCATCTATTGGTAGCCTAATTACCTCTGCTATCCTTTCCTCTATAGCCACTACTCTTAAACCTTTTACCTGAGCTTCTCCATTTGACAGTGTGTGGGTAAATTCCCTCGCAATTTCTTCATTAAACTCCGTCAACTTTAAGAAATAATCCAACCATCCATTGTTCCTAAATACTGGTTCACAATCCTGGTCTTGAAGGAGAACTTCATGGATTGTCGGCTCATGTTGAATAGGAAGACCACCCATTACAACAATAACACTTTCAACTTTAAAATGATGTAAATCTACCTAGTTTCAGCACTATGTTCTACACTATAGCATACTCAATGTATTTACTTGGTCGAAACCTAGCTGTAGTCTAGAAATAACTCTAAGCAAATAGACAAGCAGAATGCAAGATATAACCTCAAACAAGAATTTTGAAAAAAATAAAACGCAACCCGCGACAATCCAAGAGGACATCAAAATTATCTGCTAGTGTAATTATCAGTGTACTTCCTCCCCCAACCTAAGGTTTGACGGGTGTCCACACATGTGGAGGAGGACGAAGAAAAGACAATATGCAAAATATCATAATTAGAGTTAATATGATTTAAATATATGCATGCAACAAGAATAAATACACACGAGCGTACCTGACATCACGCAGAAATGACTGCAACTTGAAGATATTTGAGCCGTCATGCATGGAAAACGATCTGGAAATGGATGGAGTGAAAGGAAAGAAATGACTGAATACAGAAGGGAATATTTATTATGCAGAAAAGTACTCCCGCTAGATGGGGAAGTATTTATTATGATCATGCAACAAGGAGATTAGGATGGAGTGGTAATGGGAAATCCGTGTGTAGTGGCTGCAGGAATCTCGACATGCTTGGTAGTGGAAAACTACCACAGGAAGTCATCTTTCCTTAGAGATTTATGGTATAGGTGCAATTGATGACCGTTAACTAACAGTTTAAACTTAACAGGATCTATGGTAGATAATCTGACAACACCATTAAAAAATGTTTCAATTATTTCATAAGGTCCTAACCACCATGTCTGTGATTTTCCCAAAATATCTTTATACCTGGAATCATAGAGTAGAGCCCAATCTCATGGCTGGAATGATTTGTCCTTTATATAGTGATCATGCCACTTCATGCACTAGTTTTGAACAGATTCAATATGCTGCAGGGCAGATTTACTTATTTCATCTAAAGCATTAAGTTGTAGGAGCCTTTATTCTTGTGCTGCAGATAGAGTCATATCTAAAGAAATAGCTATTCTCAAAGTTTTATGTTCAAACTCTATGGGCATCATTGCTTTTGTCCCATATACCATTTCAAATGGTGTAAACCTTGTTGTAGTTTTCCAGGTGGTTCTATAAGTCCATACAACTTCAAATAATCTGCTAGACCAATCTTTCTTGTTGAGTGCTACTGTTTTGGTCAAGATTGATTCAAGCTCTCTTTTAGTAACCTCTGCTTGACCATTAGCCTGTGGATGATAAGGAGTGGATTTCCTATGCCTGACATTGTATTCATTAACTAAGGCTGTGATTAGAGTAGAATTGAACTGTGCTCCTTGATTTGTCACTATTTCTCTAGGAACTCCATACCGAGTGAAGATTTCTTCATATAAGAATTTTGCCACCTTATTATCTCTTGCATGCTTGAAGGCTTTGACCTCCACCCATTTAGTAACATAGTAAGTACAAACAAGAATGTAAGAGAGACCATTTGATGGTGGATCAATTGGCCCAACAAAGTCTAGACCCCATTTGTCAAATGGTGTAACAACCACCCGAGGGTGGAGAGGCATTTCATCAGACCGAGTTGGTCTACCCATTCTTTGACATCTGTCACTTTTCCTGGTGTATTTAACAACATCCTTGTGTAAGGTTGGCCAATAGTATCCTATAGTTAATATCTTGAGAGCTGTTCTTTTGGCTGCAAAATGACCTCCACAAGGTTCATCATGACAGGCATGAAGTATATCATATGTCTCATCTTCTCTTACACAATGCCTCATCACTTGATCTGGCCTTGTATAAAATAAGCAATCTGCTATCCATGAGAAGTTGAAACTCTTTTCTACTAGCAGTCTTTTCTCTTTGGGTGAGAAATGTGGGGGTGTCTTGTTAGCTACTAGGTAGTTGGCTATATCAACATACCATGGACTATGTAAAATGATGGAACAAATTCTCATACGGAAATGAATCATTAATGACCTTATTGTCTGGTGTGTGAATCCTTGACAAAAAATCTGGCACTACATTTGCTTTTCCTGGTTTATCAATGATAGTAATATCAAATTCTTGCATTAATAATAACCATCTTGCCAATCTACCTGTAATGGAGCTTTTGTTCATGAGGTACTTGATGGCTGCATGATCAGTATGTACAAAGATTTGATATCCAGTTATATAGTGTCTAAACTTATTAAGGGCATAGATGACAACTAACATCTCCTTTTCAGTAACAGTGTAATTCAGTTTTGGTCCTTGCAAATTTTTGCTGATGTAATAAATTGCATTTTCCAAAACTCCTTGCTTCTACCCCATATCTGCTTCTATTGCAAAATTGGATGCATCTGTATGAATGTGAAAAGGAATTGACCAATCAGGTCCTTTGAGCATAGGGGCCTGGGTTAAGGCTTGTTTGAGTTGAGAAAATGATTTTTCACATGCAACAGTCCAGTCAAACTCAGTTTCCTTTGTCAATAAAGAATATAATGGCCTTGCTTTTTGACTAAAGTCCTTGACAAATCTCCTATAGTACCCCGCATGGCCTAGAAAACTTCTCACATCCTTTTGTTTAACAAGGGCAGGAAGATTAAGTATTACTTCTATTTTGGCTAGATACACTTGAATACTTGATTGAGAGATTCGATGCCCCAATACCATACCTTCTTGCATCATCATAAAACATTTTTCATTATTTAAGGATAAATTGTGACCTTCAAACCCCTGCAATACTTTTGTCAGATTTTCTAATGCCTCCTTAAATGTAGTTCCATAAGTAGTAAAGTCATCCATGTAGATTTCCATACAATCATGAGATATGTCTAAAAATATACTAAGGACAACCCTTTGAAAAGTTGTAGGGGCATTACATAAACCAAAAGGAAGGATTGAATAGGCATATGTGCCCCAAGGGCAGGTAAAGGTACTCTTTTCTTGATCTTCTAGAGCTATTCTAATTTGATTATAACCACTAAACCCATCCAAAAATGAAAAGTATTGCTTACCTGCTAGAGAGTCTAACACTTGATCTATAAATGAAAGTGGGAAATGATCCTTTTTAGTAGTAGTGTTGAGCTCCCTGTAGTCCAAACAAACTCTCCATTTTCCTCCTTTCTTTGGAACTATAACCAGAGGAGAAACCCATTGACTATTTGAAATAGGGGAGATGAATCCTGCATAAAGCAATTTTTGTAGTTCCTCTTTAACTATTTCCCTTAAAGCAGGATTAATCCTTCGTTGAGGTTGTCTAATTGGTTTACAATCCTCTTTGATATAAATTCTATGGGTACATAATGTAGGATTTAATCCTTTCATATCTTGATAATCCCATGCAAAAGCTTGTTGTTGGGATTTGAGTAATTCTGTTAACGACAATCTTTGATCTGCTGTTAAATGATTATTTATATTCAGATTTCTCCCTGCAACAACTTCTATTTGAATTACTGATTCTACATTAGATATTTCAGACCTAGGCAGGAGTATTGTATCAAAAATCTATCAAGATAGAGCCATTATTTAGGCTCATTAGTTTTATAATACCATTTGATGGTTTCTTGTATTGTATCTGCTATATATGAGGTGTGTGAGATAGAGGTTGTGTGTAAGAGTCTCATGGCTATTGAGTTACCTCTGTATCTTTAATTAGTGGTACTCCTATGAAGAGCTTGCTCTGCAAGTATACTATAATTTGTTATTGATTGCTGAATAATATATTAAGATCCTTTTGGAGTGTGGGGTTTTTCTCTCGAAAGGGTTTTCCCCATATAAATCACTGTGTTGTGGTATGCATGATATTATGTTTATTACTATTAAATTTGTATAGCTATTGTAATGAATTGTAATTTTTTTTGCATTACCCTCCTCTCAAGGTTAGTGTAGGAAGCTATTCCACTACTTAACTTCCTTACACTATGGCAATGCAAACATAGAGGGTTGAGCATCCCTAGGCCTTGAGCTAAGTGGTCACACTATTTCCATGATAAATTATCTGTACTATTGCAACTGTGCCTTAGCCTCTTTCTTAGACTTATGCTTCTTTTCTATCCTAGTTTTGATGGTAGCAGTTGCAACATCCAGGGTAGCCATCTCTCGCCACTCAGTTTGCCTTTTGAGATTCATTTGAGAGATTTGGTACCTTGGGGAAACCTATTCTTCACCTTCCCTACCTTGCACTAGAGCAACTATACCGGCTACTAAATCCCTAGAGTCACTTCTTGTTAGATGGTGGAGGGTTTTGGATTTTTTTGTTCTCCTTGGTGACTTAGTGATTACATCTTGCAGAGTGATGCTTGGGAGGACAACCTTTTTCTTCTTTTGAAAGTTGAAACTTAGCCATTGTGGCATACTAGAGTCTTGTTTCTCTCCTTGTGCATTGACTTGGGCCATTACCATATGAGTTTTCGGTTGCTATTTTGGCTCCTTTTCTACCTCTTGCTACTCCTTACCTTTATCTTGATGTTCTTCTTGGTGATGGACTATAGAATCTTCATGCTATAGTGGAGGTTGGGGGAGTTCTTGTTGTACCACATCTGAGTCTTGCTGTTTTTGTTTAGCCAATTCTTGTGGTTTTTCTCCTACCTCTTGTTCAAAAGCTTCTTTGCTTATGTCATCCTATTATTTTTCTTGGCCTCCCTTCAATTTTTTAAGAATTTGTTCTTGGTCCTAGGGAGTGAGCACCAGTGCTCATCTTGATCATCAACTTCCATAGCCTCCACCTGTACTTCATATACTTGTGTTTGAGTGGCTTCAATGGTTTGGTCCTTGTGTTGATTAGCAAGTGGTTGAGTGGGTTGCTTATCCCAAGGAATGACATGCACTTGAATCAACATAGATTCTCCCAAATTTTGTATTCAAGTAGCATGTCTTTGCATTTGAGATTCCCTTTAATTTTAGGCTATTGTTGAAATAGGCTCACCGTCTTCATCTGAGTTGGACTCAATGTTGTGGATTGTGACTCGTTCATGAGTTGGCTTAGTGGCTATTATAGGGGCTTGAGAAGAAGTGGCCTATTCTACATCTAGTTCCTATGATGTTACTTCTCTTGAGATTATACCATTAGCAGGCATAATGGGGACAATTGACGCTTGTGGTACAATGAGTACCCAGTGGTTATTCCTTGTTTAGATGCTATCTTTAGAAACTGAGATCCCTTCATTTTTTGATCTAATTGTTTCATCAACTCTTCTTTCTCAATGGTAGATATGGGATCTTCTTCATCTGTATGAGTAGGTTTCCTGGAATTGGGCCTTTTCATCATCACATATTCTTGGGTGGCCTTTGACTAAGGGTTTCTAGTGGCTTTGTTTTTCTTCTTTTCCCTTGTTGCACCTATCCAGAGTCTAAGACCTAGCCATTATCTTCTGTTTTAACCACTTGTTCAGAAACATCATTAATTTCTACATTCTCCTTTTCTGACCACCTTATTGGGGAGAGATGTCTCTAGTCCACCTTCAATTCATCGTAAGTCGGGTCTAAGATTTCCTTATAATCTCTGAAATCCTTAGGAATATTTGTTCCTAAATCAAATTCTCTCATTTGATAGGTGGTCAATCTGCAATATCCTTTCTTTCTAGCATCAAAACTATCTTGTAGTCCTGCCCAAAATTCCTGCAATGTAGGTACATGCCCTTCATATGAGACCAACATCATTCCCTTTTGTTTATCGAATGGGTTGTAGCATTGCCGAGCAGAGGAAAACTCTTTAAGACATAGATCTTGTAGCTCATGAATTGCTATTTTTGTCATCTTTAGGTTGTGACACTTATAATTTTCAAGGGCGATTGGAAATGTTAATCCCATTTTATGCTTTTGAGTCATGAGGGCTTGAACCCCTATAATTTGTCTTGAATAATTAAGAAGGATAATCTTATTGCTACAATAGCAAGGAAGAAGAAAAGGGTTACCAGTGAATCTGCTCAACCGGATGTAGGTAGATTGTTAGTTGTGGATGAACCATGTTCCCCATTCTTGGATCAATTTCATTGCCTCAATTGACAACCAATATCCCACATCACCTATTAGTTTGTAGATAACTAAAAATATGAATGCATAATTAATTATTCTAAAATGGTTCTTGGATACTTGGGAGGGTAGTTGCGTGTAGTACTTATTCCCAAACTCTTTTCTCATCAGGTCCTTCTCCTGATTTGTCTGTGGTGTTCAACCCCAGATACACTCCGCTTCTAGCTACTATACATACCATGTAGGAAGTCATGAAGAGCCTTTTAGTTTGAATCACATTGCACATTTTCTCATGAATATTATCTAATATGAGTTGTGCCCAATCAAAATAATCTTTTCCTTTGAGGATGGTGTAAATATAATGATACATCCATAAGTGATAATGTTTGGAATGTTCCTTCCTAAAATTCCTATTGAGCATGATTATTAAATCACGTGGAGCATCTTTAAAATCCACTCTAAGGATGTTGTCTATTTCTTTCAAGCTAGATTTCCTTGAATCATCGACCTAAACCTAATTTATATGTTCCTTGTTATTGGCTATGTCCTTGTTGAAGATCTTAACGACCTCTTCCTTGGTAGTTTGTAAAACCTTCTCATATTGTGGAATCTTGAAAGTCATAGAAAACATGTTAGGTGAAAGGTCAACCACTACATTTTCTTTGGTGTCTACACACTTCCTGGTATCCTTATCATAATGCTCAACAACTACTAAAATCAACTATGATGATTGGATAGCCTGAGGGAAAAGTGTGGCCTCTACAAGTCCCAACCTCCTAGTCCTCCTATATGCAGCATTGAGATTTTGACCAGATAACTCTTGTTTGACCGCTTCTAACTTAATATGTCCTATCTTTGTATTTGTGACGAATTGTACCTCATTTTCAAAATTTGAAATCAATGTTTGTCCTTGATATTGGTAATTCATAGTGATAGGAACTTTCTCAATCTTATCTCACTCCTTGTCTTCCTCCTCAAGGTCCTTACTACTTCCATAAGAATTCTTTAACCTGCAATCGAAAGTTCAACTATTAGCACTTTACATATTTTAACAACAGATTTCAGAATCTTGCGATTCTGAGGTCCTAGAGTCAAGAACATTCCACACAAACCTTATTCTAGGATCCCAGGGTCCCGAAGTGGAAGGAATTTGTAAAGGGGAAAATTTGATTTGGCAATTTGCAACTTAGGAGGAGAAATCACCAAATCAATTTTTGCTTTGAGGGGGACTTCCTTTACATTCAAAAGGGAGGAATCCACTAGATTCAATCACAAATAAGATAAGAATTGAATACTAAGTGGATTGGTTGATTATGATGTGTTTTCCCCTCTTTTATAAGTTGAAATGCTGATTTAAAGTGCTAGAATTGAAGGTAAAACTGAGAAAATACTGAACTATAGGTTCGGGATTCAGTCATGCACCTGGATCTAAGTAATATAAGATGATTTGGATCTACCTTGTGAAAATGAACCAAAAAAGCAAGGACCGTGGCACTGCCTCTTGGTCCTCCGAATTTTCTGCATGTCAAAAAGGGTTTGTTCGTCTCTGTGTCTAAAGCTTATTTCTAGAAGTATAGTTGTGCACCTATTTCCTGCACACAAAAAGAAAGGGGCAAAAGGTTGGGAATAGGGGTTTGCCTAATTGAAACCTTGGTTGAGGAATCAACCTTGAATGAATTATTGCAAATGCTTGAAATAAATAATGGAAATGTATACCTTTAGATTTGCAATGAATGATGACAATGCTTTGCTTCTTAAATGTAATCACATATGTTGTATGAAATGGAATGAATATTACAAAAGCCTAACATATACACATGCTTGCAAATAAATGTGGTAAAGTTAATCCAAAATGGATAGATGAAGAATATGCAGCCTTGAAGACCTCTAGAGATGCTTGATGATTAAAAATTCAATGCTTGGATGCTTGATTGCTTGACTATAGCCTCCTTGCCTTATCCTTGTTATTCTTGTATATCTACCTTCTACCCAAATGAGAGGGGAAGACCTCCTTATATACTTGACTATTGTCAAACATATTATTATTTTGACATAGGCCAACATAGAGAAAGTTTTCTCGCTTAGTTTGAGATGGGGCTAAGTGTCCAAATCAGGCCCCAATTAGGGAGGACCATGGCGTGGCACCATGATCCTAGTGAGGACCAAGGAACCACGCTCTGGTCCTACCCCAAATTGGTCTAGGGTTAAGGGGTCCCAACAAGATATAGGATGAAAGCATGATGTTTATTGCATGGTGGAGGCACAAATAGGTCCAAATCAAGTGTGAGGATGAGAACACTAAGGTGAGGGCCTCAAATGCGGTCAAAATTGCAAAGGGTGCAATTATTTGACACTACAACATAAAAGCTTGAAGTTTTGGGATCTTGAGATCCTGAAATGTTAATGCCAAAGGATAAAAAATATCATCTCATAGGGTTAGGTTTGGAATCCCAAGAACCCGAGATTCTGAAGCTTGAGAAAGGCTTGATTTGGTAACACTTCAGGATCTCAAGATTCCAGGGTTCTAGAGTGTGAAATTGAGGAGCTAAATCTAGAGGGGTTGGACCAAGGGCACTTCAAGATCCCAGGAACCTGGGGTTACAAAGTAAAAAAATGCATGAATCAAAATGCTTTTCGGAATCCTAGGAACCCGGGGTTTTGAAGAGCATAAACCGAAAACAAAGACAAGATCTAGGATCTTGGAAATCCGAGATCCCGAAGGGGCATGAAAGAAAACTAGGACACAAAAATTGATGAAAGGAGGAGCTAAAGTCAAAATGACTTATTGAAAATAGGAGAATCCTAAACTACAACCAAGAGAAAGGAAGACAACATGAAACCAAACACAAAAAACAAAAAGACACAAGGCAGGAAGGAAGGAACCAACCTGGATGAGGAGAAGAAGACACCAAAGTGCACCAAGAAACTCATTGAAATCATGTGGTATGGAGAGCTCACAGATGACTAGGGTGTGCACATGAGAAAAATGAGAATGGCGAGTGTATTTATACCTTTAGCGACCACAAGAATTGAGGCACAACACACCTCAGGGTTTCGGGATCTTGGAATTTTGAGGTCAGAGAGCATTGACCTCGAGATTCCAAGACTCTGAAAGGAAGACAAAAAAAAAAGGAGAATTTGGGATCCCAAGATTTTAGGGTTCTGGGGCTCTAACAAACAAAGCAAAGAGGGCTCAGGATCTTGAGAACCCGAGATTCCAAAGTAATCACAAAAAGGAAAGAAAACCACACAAAGGACTTTGAAATCCAGAGATTCTGGAGTTTCGAGGTCCTCGACCCAAACATAAAGTGGAACTTCAAGATTTCGGGATCTCGATATCCCAAAGTCTTAAAGATTGAAATATTAAGGACTTCAGAGTTCTAGAAACCCATTTTGAAGACAACCAAAAAGAAACAAAGGGGAACATAGGTACTTTGGGGCTTCGAGATTCCAAAGCTCTGAAGTGGAAATAAAAGGAAAGAAGACAAAGAGCAAAGAATGTACTCCAAAGTTTTAGGACTCTAAAACTCCGAAGGGGCAAAAAGGAAAGTGTATTTGTTGAAGCATGCTCTTTGCCTGCCCATATCGCTCAATAGCAGTATCTCTCTCATGTCTATTAGTGTCTATCTCTAAGGTAAGAGCCCGAATTTGTGCAATCTGTACCCTCAAACTAATAGTACCATCTTGAACCTCTGGCACATCATCATGCATCTGCACATCATCTCCTGCTTCTTGTCCCTTTGGCATATCCCCTCCTGCTGGGGGGTCAACCTGTGTAATCCTGGTAATCCTTGTTGGCAGCAATATTGTACATGAAAATAAAACTAGTTAATTAAGTTGTAATTGTCTTGGTTAGTTGGCAACCGCGGGGGGGGGGGGGGGTAGTTGTGGTGCGACGGTTGGTGCTCGCACCCCCTCGGTAACTTTAAATACTTCCGAATGTAGCTTGTGAAAGAACAATTATGAATGGAATAACATCTCTTATACTTGTCTGATATCTATGGCGTTATTATTCTGCATTACGTGCTTATTCACCCAAGAGGGCAAACAATCCTGCGTCTGATCAAAGGAACATCATCCTCCGAATCATCATCAGAGCTATCCTCATCAAATCCTCTGTGAGCTACCAACACACCAGGATCATGACCAATCTAAGTAAAATGGAGGAGTCCACCTCTCCCCTCTCTCCCACTCCCTCAGCCCCTATCTAATCCACCTCCTCGGCCTCCATCTCTCCCACCAAATTTGCTTGCACCAGGTAGTAATGGTTCTCTATCAACCCCTCCTCCCCCCCCCCCCATGGTGGATGCCAAAATGTGTAACCTGGAAATATTTCAAGAATGAACCTACAAGATTTGTTAGTTTCACAATAATATAAACCTACAAGAAACTCCAAAATTACCAATGAAACAATTAAAAGAGAAATACTTAAAATAGTAAACCTCCACTTGTTGTCTCATTGTGTCCTATCATCTTTGATCTTGTTGCACATGTTGCTCTCAGATTGCACTGGTTGTAGCTTCCAAGATGATAAATGATGAATGGACTCTTGATAACTGGATGTTGTATGCAAAAGCTAAATGATTTATGCAACTATATGAAACTGATTAAACCTAAGAGCCAAAGGCACACTGTGAATTGCAAGATAACTCCTAGATTTAAAATGCTAGTGAAATGCTCTTTTTATAGATTTTTCTGAGCAAAATCCCATTTGCCAGAGATCAACGACTGAGATTGAATAATGCAAGATTGATGGCTATGAAGGATTAGTTGGAATGTGAGAGAAAAAGGAGGAAGGGGAGTCCAAGTGGCAAGATGCTCACCTTGACGGAAGATGAAGACCCCAAGAATATAGGATGGTTGGAGGAGATTTATGAAATGTGGGACAATTGGAAGTTGATCAGGATGATGTGGAGACAACCTCCTCCAAAGATGTAGGAGTTGTGGAGAGAATATAGGGAAGTTGAGAATTAAGTGTACCTACTCATTCTTTTTTATTTAGGAAATATAAGTTAGAGTTTAATATGGGTAGTTAATAATTGAAAAGAATTAATTTGTTTAGCCACATAAATATGAGTTGGCAAGATTGAATGATGTGGAGATCAAGTGAGGTGGAAAAAGAGATTTTAATAATTGTAAAATTATTTAATTGATGAAGACTTTAGAAGAATTGATAATGGATAATTTAATAATTAATATTTAAAAAGATTGAAATGGAAGAAAGACTAAATGAATTAAATAAATAAAATTTTCAATTTAATTATTTAATAGAAGAATAATTATTAAATAAATAATAAATATTTTTTTAATTAGTCTTAGCCATTTTTGAGTGTATACATAAAGAAACACAAAGGAAAAACAAAACCAAACAAAGGGAAAACACAAAAAAAAGGGGGACCCTCATTTACTAAGAGGAAATGGAGGGGTTGAGTATGCAGGGGATAACAAAACCCAAACTTTCTCATTGTGCTTGGTGTAAATGCTTTTCCAAGGCTTGCCTCTGGGTTCTCATTTGAGGCATATGGGTATCCTTGATCCATGTTGCCCTTTCTATGGCCAGCCTGAAACTTTCATTCAACTCTTTTGGTTTTACCGCCATGCTCAAAATTTGTGGAGTTGGATTTATGATTTCTTTTGCCCTTTTGGTCCGGAACCCTTTTCTTGGCATATGGCCCTTTTGGGGGATTCACCTTGCATCCCTTTCAAATTTGCCCAAATTTGGCATGCTTTCAGGGTAGAAATCCTTTTCACAATATGGAAAGATAGAAATGTTGTTTTGTTTACTCATAGCTCTATTGATATTCATGTCTCCTTTTTACCAAAGCTTGTATATGTAGTAATGCTATGCTACAAATTCAAGTTCAAGCCAACAAGGTTAGGTTGGACGTGGCCCACCTTCAGACCCTTTTGTATCATTAGTGAAATGCCCCTTTTATGGTTGCCAAAGTGCCTCTGAATCCTTCTGTTGATACCTTTGCTGATCCTTCAACCTCTCGTGATTGATCTCCATTCCATAGATGTCCACGTGGATGCAGCTCTTTCGCTTGTTGATCTTTGTCAGGACCCTTATTATTTTAAAATTATTAAATAATTAAATTAATTGTGTATGATTTTTAATATTTTTTAAATTAATTTATTTTTCCTTTAAATCTTATATTTAATTAAAATAAAAAATTATATTAATTAAATATTATAATATTATATATTAAAAAATAATTTATATATCAAAAATAATAATTATGAATTTAGTTTAAGTTTAGCTTATTCATATTTTATTAATTCTTACCTTTTTTAATTACTAATTTTTTAAAGAAAATAAAAAATATTTTAAAAAAAAAATCCTAAAAAGCTTTTTGAAAATTTCTTTTAATCAAAACTAAAAATAAAATCATTATTACCCATATAATGGTATTTAGTGTGAAATACAGAATATTTAAATAAAAGGGAAAAAAGTAATGCTTTTTAAAGAAAAAGGAAGGGTTAAAGGCTACGTGCTTTTTATAGAATGGGATAAAAATACGCATGAAATGAGAGTTGTAAGCGGTGGTATTAAAGACCCCAGTCAAAACGAGAGAGAAGAGACAGAAGGTAATGCGCCTGTTAAAGCAATAGGTAAAGAGGAAAGCTTTAGAGGAGAATAGACATAGGATTTTGGAAGGAATATTGACAGAACTTTGTAGAGCATTCAACGTAGCAATGTTCTTTTTTGTTCCAATCAGATTGGGAGGCGACTTTGTAAATGCAGAAGAGGTATGGTCTGATCACTGAATGCTCCTTTCATGTATCTATTATTTTCTTTCATAAGTTTATTGTGCAAGATCTTAATGTAGATCATAGCTGCAGTCGAAAGATTTAGATCCCACTAATGCTCAGTAGTGTGCATGTCTTGTTGTGAATCTTGAACCTACACTTAGCATAGATTAAACTTGGGCTCGAATAGCACTTTGTAGAGAAGATCTACTGTATTACATGTGAGTATATCGTGATAAAAGAATCAGATTGCATAAATCACACACATTAAGTTTTGACTTCTAGACTTAAAAGTGTTAAACACTCAGAGTTGATTGACATTCCCTAGACTTAATATGTTGCTCAGTGTGTGTGGTTTAAGGTTGGCTAGACAAAAGAACAGTTAAGTCCTACATTTGTCGCAACCTACATGTTGCTTCTACTAGGAAGCTTTTAATGCCTTACATTTTCCATCTTTCCCAAAAGGTATTCTGACAACATTCCAATCTCTGTATTGGGTTTCAAAGTCGTTTCTTCTTTATCGGTTCCATACTCCATTCATCGAGTCCATTCTAAGCAGTGACATTTCTCCTTTGGTTGCAACCAAATTGGGTATCAAGTAAAACTTGGGTTTTAGGCTATAAAATTTATGTCCTCCCCTTGTCAAAAGTACAAACTGTACGAGGGAAAATGTGGTGATCAAAATGAATAAATCGAGATCAAATGACCTACATACCAATGATACTCTTAGTGTAAGTATAAACTAATTTAAAGTAAT